>NC_085841.1:251207188-251509688 GCF_035594765.1 Anolis carolinensis
TGAGTCTTGTGTGCTGGGAGGAGGGGAGGGTAGGCCCCAAAGCGGCCTAAAGAAAAAAAGAAAGAAAAAAGGCCTGAGAAAGGCCTCGGAAGGCCCAAGCACCCTCCCACACCCACAGAAATATCATTTCTGTTAGCGGGCTTCCTCCCACTCCCGGCCCTTGCTAGGGCACTTCCTGCCTCCCAGCTACATTGGAAGAGTGGCTTTGGCCTTACGGGGCCTTTAAAATAAATAAATAAATAAATAAATAAATAAATAAGGATATATAAGTAAATAATAGATAAGCCTCACTTTTCTCTTGAGGCCTATTCGGGGCCTCTGGCCCAAGCCTCCGCCCTCTCCTGGTGGGAGGGCTACACCTGGCCCTCATTAGGGCTCTTGCCCCTGACACCTGCTTTGGCACCACTTTCCCTTGGCTTGGGCTGAGATGCCCTCCATGTGTGTCGATTTTCACCCTCCTAGCCCAAAAACTGAGCGGGGGGGGGGGGGTGTTATCCTCAGAAGCCCTCCCATTGCAGCCAATGGTCTGAAAATTGTTGGTTTTTTTCGTTAGCCAGACAAAAATTCATGTGGTGTAGGGGCCCATTTTTTGTTAGTGAGACACGAATATGAAAATGAGATGACCTGAATGAAACTACACAAAACAAACAGCAATTCCACACGAATGCGCAAGACTAGTATGTGTGCACTGAACTATTGGAAAGCCAAGATATCACTATCTCAGCTGCCACAGGGCGATTTTAGAGTATTTCTGATTTTGGAATTCCAGATAAGAGAGGAAACTGTCAAAACACAGAACAATATAATAAGTGGCAGGAATGCCTGCTTATTACTGAGATTCTTGCAAAGAATGTCGGATGAGATTTCCTTGATAGAGTAGGTAGATAGCAAGAATGCCAGTCTACCATACAATCATTTAACACTTTAGAAGCATGTGGATGATATAGCGGAATAGGGAGCAAGACAAAGCAGGATTGTGCCTTCTGACACCTTTTCTTCTCCTGAGCATGTTAAGCATGTTGCCTTCTTTTTGCAGAATCATCAGCCTTGGGCAAGGCCTATCTATCTATGATTTATACATGTGTAGGCTCCTCAGGTGCTATTCCTCCTTCTATGTTTGGTTAGCTTATACCAACTTTATCCTGTCTAGTGCCCTCCTGATGTGGTAGACTACAGTGCCAGCTATGCTAGTTGAGGATGATGGGACTGTAGTCCACCACTTCTTGGGGATGCCAAGTTGAGGGAAGTCTACTCTTTACAATCCTAAATTTGTTCCTGGGCATGCACTACTGTTTTGTAAATTAAGACCCTTTCAGTAGGTTTGGGGAGTCTAATGACAAGCAGATGTAGACTCCTGAACTCAGTCCTCTCCTCCGCCAGAGGACACAGGAAGTGATGCTAGTCTGCTGAGGTGCAACTCTGAGAAAAGGCCTCCATGTTCTGGTGATCTTGCCAGAGCTATCTGGTTTGTCCCCATGAAATGAAGAATGCAGGGTCTTCCATCTGATCCATAAGAGTTCTTATGTTTTTAATTACTAGTAAATTGAGGAAAGAATTGGGAATGCACATTTGGAAGCAAAATAGGCAGATGGGATCAAGCTGTAAGATGAGAAGTATGAAGGTACTAGAAGTGTAGGCTGGGATATACAGATACCCTTCAACTAGCCTGATTTAGCAGGCACAGTCCAGTATCTTTCAAAGCAAGCTGCTGCAGCTTCTCCTAGCTTGTGTGTTCTTCCTCATTAATAATACTTACTATCTTGATATACTCTAATGTTGCTTACCCGCATGTGACCCAGTTTTCATTTGCGAAATTTTGGATTGTACATATATAGAAAGGCAAATTCTTTATTTGTGCTTTGTTATGCTTTATAAAACCACTGGTCCATGCAATAAATGCAAGGATTATGTTTAAAGGCGAAGCCATGGTTTGAAATTTTGAAATTCAGCTTCATTGGTTTGCATATAGCCATTAATAAATGAGGCAATATATTGGCTGGTGGTGAGAGTGTGTGGCCAGCCCTCCTAAATATAGTCTCTTTATCCTTCAAATGTTCTGCTTGAATTCTTTTATTAGAAACACAAACATAACTTGGGTCACTAGATGTCAGAAAACTGGGTGCTGCCTGGAGCCTGCTGGCTGAACATTAGTAACCTCTCAATTTACAAAAAGTCTCAAGGAATCCTTCCACCTTTTGTTTAATTTTAAATCTCCACTATTGAGATTTAGAGTACTTGAAATGATGGAGTACTGCTTTTCTGACAAAGCTGCCAAGTCAGTTCAGAGATGTGGATTGCTTTCTATTAATGTAAATTAAGAGGTAGGTACCAGCCTTGTAGGGATAGTGGATGATGTGACATGGCAATAGTAGTCATGCAGTAACTGGGGCAGACTCTAGATTTTTATGGAGCAGAAATAAAACAAAGGAGAACTCCAGAAAACGAGTACTTTACTGTTTTACTAAGAATGTGTATGCGTGTTTTCTTGAACAACAACAACAACTTTATTTTTATATCCCGTCTCCATCTCCCTGAAGGGACTCGGGGTGGCTTACATGGGGACAAGCCTGATGCAACAAAAATTAAAACCAAACATAGATTAAAACATATCTCAATAAAATCAACAACATTACAACAAGACAATAACATAAAAACAGCATCATCAACAGCCAATAGTTTGAGCAGTAATGGGTTCTGAAATTTGGGGGGGAAGGGAATTGTGCAATAGAATTTCAGAACAGGACTGGTGGATAAAAATGTAAGGGACAATAATAAATTAGTAAAAGAGCAATGTCAGTTTAAAACGCTAAACCTATAGGAGGAAGGACTGGGATAAAGTGCGGGAACTGCTGGTAGATATACAGTGTTCCCTCACTTATCGCGGGGGTTAGGTTCCAGGACCACCTGCAATAAGTGAAAATCCACGAAGTAGGGATGCTATATACATTATTTTAGTAGTTATACGCTAAGTCTTTATCAACCAATCGTGTGTTGATAAATTGCCTCCTCCTCCCATTGCCGCTTGGGCTCCTTTTCTCTCCCTTTAGCTTCACCTTCCTCCCTTCCTTAGGCTGTAAATTGTAATTTTTTATTATTTATAATATTCTTTTAGAGTTTATTGAAAAACCACAAAACTGCAAATCCGCAAAAAACGAACTGCAAAGTAGTGAGGGAACACTGTAGTTGGGGGCCGAATATCTTGTGAACTGCTTAATCAAAAGCACAACAGAAAATCCACGTTTTTAGCTCTGAATCATAGAATCATAGAGTTGGAAGAGACTTCGTGGGTCATCCCATCCAACTCCCTGCCAGGAAGCAGGAAAATCGCATTCAAAGCACCCCCGACAGATGGCCATCCAGCCTTTGTTTAAAATCCTCCAAAGAAGGAGCCTCCACCACACTCCAGGGCAGAGAGAGAGTTCCACTGCCAAACAGCTCTCACAGTGAGGAAGTTCTTCCTAATGTTCAGGTGAAACCTCCTTTGCTGTAGTTTGAAGCCATTATTTTGTGTCCTAGTCTCCAGGGCAGCAGACTGTGCATGAAGAAAGTCCTTTCTTGGACTCTGTGTATGAAGACAGTGCTTTGCAATTCTGTAAACAAGGAAGGAGTCATGTTTATTTAGGAACAAATCTACATGGCTTAAGTCTTCAGGCAGCATTGAACTTCTTTGCTGGAGAAGTTTGTGGTCTGCTAGGACTGGTCAAAGAGGGGCCGACTAAGGGCAAAATAGATGGATGGATGGTATCCTTGAAGTGACTGGCTTGACCTTGAAGGAGCTGGGGGTGGCAATAGCTGACAGGGAACTCTGGCGTGGGCTCCGTGAGATCGCAAACACTTGGCAAAAACTGAACAAATAAACAACAAAAACCAGCTTGTGTGGACTTGGAAAATAAAAATCTTTCTTATATCAATTCCTATGCATATTTAAGACTTCTAATTTAAATAAATGGGATTCAATTTCAAATAAGCATGCTGGGGATTCAGTTGTACTGTTTCCTTATAATTTATTTCCACCTAAAAGCAACTTTTAGCCACCGATTGGAATGAAGGCAGGTATAAGTCCATCAGGGAAACCACTTAGGGAAGAGTTAAATACTGTCTCCTGGAGCCTACTAGTCCCAGTGCAGTCTCTTCCCTTTATGGCTATTTGTTGGTAGCAGTATAAAAACACAAATATCCCACATAGAGACAGATGAATCATTCTCGGTTTTACATATATTAAGTCATAAATCTGTTCCGCCCAATTTTTAAATGACAAAGTTCATACTGGTTTTCATATGCGGTTTTCCTAATATATACACTTTCATACTCCCTAATGTACGTGCTGTATGCAGTTTTTGAGCCGAGAACAGAATTACAAGATTTGAAAAACTATGTAATTTGAAGAACTATGTTCCATATTACCGAAAGAAGCACAAATTAGGCCATCTTATTCAAAAATGAGGACCACATGAATTTTTTTCCCATTCCTAATCCTGTATCATATCTAATTTGCCCCTGAATCTTCTGGCTAACCAAATAACAGAATTTTCCAGTAAAACTGAACCTCATAGCCTTAATTAGATTAGCCATGACTGTCAAGTTGAAAGCAATGTGATTTCCTCATTACTAGCTTGTGGAGTTGTTTGTTTACACAGTTATACTGTGGTATTCACTAGGGTTTGATTACAGACCCCCGTGGACACCTGTGGATGTTTAAATCCCTTTCTATACAATTAAGTAGTGAAATGGTATCTCTTATCTAAAATGGCAAAATCAAAATTTGCTTTTTATTGGTTTTGAATATTTTCAAGCTGTGGACAGTTGAATTAATGAGAGCAGAATTTGTGGATATGGAAGGTTAACTGTAGAGGAAAGTTACAGTGATTTGGAAATACACACTTTGCATTTTGCCCAATATTAGGAGAGTTAGACATAAAAAGTGCTTCCAGGGTCACATTGGGTAGCTCTACTGTGTAATGCACAAGACTACCTCCAAATTGTGCATTTAGCAAGCGTATGAAGCATGCCTCTACATGTACTCAAGCATTTGTAGAGAACTCTCATGATAGAAAGAACCCTGGTTGACATCCCATGGCTAGTCAGCTATGTCAGACTGAAAGCAGAACTAAGACGTGTGAGGCTGACAGACTGCCAGGATCAACAGAATAAGAGTTTTGGCTTGTGCACCCATAAAATCCTTCACATATTGGGTAAGCTCTTTGTATTTCTAAAACATGCCAGTGGTGAAAACAAAATAATTTGTCTAATCATGCTTATTAAAGGGTGCAAGTTTGGAAGGTTAATAATCAGTTAGAGCTAATTTCAGAAGGAAAGAAGTAGGCAACCATTTGTAAGTATTGTCTGTACTTAGGGCCTCGGCCCACACAGTCTGGGTTCTGATTCCATGTGCTTGGGAAACTGAGTCCCACTGAGGCCATCACATGACATAAGGCCACTTACCATGCGACTGAGTGGGACTCAGTGGATGCATGGAAACAGAGTCCATTTTCAGGAGTTGGGTGCTACCTGACTTAAAACTGAAAAAGAGAGAGAGAGAGGGAGATGGGGAAAGAGCGTGGGATGGCTGGCCATTTCAGAAGATGGACTTCGATGGGAGGGAACAAAGTAAGATAGTTTCCTCTGTTTTCCCCTGCTTTCCTGCCGCTCATGGGATGAAGTCAATAGTGTGATTTATGTTGGAAACAGATCCACATATATAGAAATAGAATCTATCACTGATAACTCTGGTTGATAGCAATAATAACTGTCATACACTATAGGTGATCCTTGCCATATAGGAATCAATGGGATTCTTGTGGTCTGAGAGTAAAGGCAACCACTTCTGATGAGATCTCCATGCATTCTAGGACTCATTTAGGAGCCCTTTTCTGCAAGATGGTTGATAATCATAAAGGGTTTATGACCTTTAAGTGGCATATGAAGAGATAGGAGATTAGAATGCAAGAGAGCCAGCATAGTGGGGTGGTTTGAGTGTTGGGCTAGGACTCTTGAGACCAGGGTTTGAATCAGCACTTGGGCATGGAAATCTACAGGATGATCTCGGGCAAGTCACTCTCTCATCCTCAGAGTAAGGCAAAGGCAACCTCTCTCTGAACAAGTGTTGTCAGAAAAACCCTGTGATAGGGCTGCCAAAAGTTGGAAATGACTTGAAAACACACAACAGCAACAGCGCCATTTGTAGCTCCACTGTCCGTATTAAATCACTCATGTGTTCCAGGCTAGCACTTGAAGAAGTCAAGAGTTTCAGATTTTATTAGCCACCTGGTTGACCTATTAGTATACAAGTGGTAATAAATGACATCAGTATTTTCGCAACCAAATGAAACCAGTTGGGTTGTATTAAACTGAGGGGGTACTTGGGTATAGAAGCCCAAAGATGTTTCTACTTACTGGTATTGACTTAGTTGAGTTAATAACACATGTAGCAACCAACGTATGAATTTTCAGTTTTTCCACAACACTAGGATAAATGAGAGCTTCCATCAATGCCCAGCAGATTAATGATTCTCAAGTGTTTTCTTTCCACTGCAGACAAATTAAAGGGAGAAAGAGGAGCAGATTTACTATGCCTTAGGCTTTATGTCATCAGAAGCCTCACTATATCAAACCAATATGTGTGTTTGAGTGTGTATATATATACATACACATAGAGAGAGGCTTCATGTTCTCTATATAGATGAGATCTTCAAAAATGCTTAACTTTCCACTAATGTATCTGTCTAAATCAGGGGTCCCCAAACTTTTTAAACAAGGGGCCAGTTCACTGTCCCTCAGAACTTGGAGGGCCGGACTATAGTTTGTTTGTTTTTTTAAAAAAAAACTATGAACAAATACCTATGCACACTGCACATATCTTATTTTGAGGTAAAAAGCACAGCAAAGCACCCCTGATAGATGGCCACCCTGCCTCAATGTTAATAATAACAATAATAAAATAATGAAGAGGGTTGGAAGAAACCCCTTTGGGACATTTAGTCCAACCCTCTTCTGCCATAACAACAACAACAACAACAACAACAGAGTTCCGGTTATCTGTAGCCTCTGCCTCCCTCTCCTCCGCACCTCCTCCTGGGGCAGCCAGTGGAAAGGAGCTCGGCGAGAGCTCAATAGAGGGAGAATGACATTTCTCTCCCTCTTCCTCCACTAAGAGATGATTAGAAATATGCTCCCGGTTTCTAAGCCATGCCATTGGCAATACACTCAGCAGTAGCAATATACTCCTGATTTTATGCCAGGACTCCTGGCTTTAGCAAAGGGAAGAAACGCTCTCCCTTCACTGAGGCTTGCAGTCCTGGGATAAATCCTGAGCATATGGCTAATCAGCAGTAGCAATATACTCCGGATTTTATGCCGGGACTCCTGGCTTTAGCAAAGGGAAGAAACGCTCTCCCTTCACTAAGGCTTGCAGTCCTGGGATAAATCCTGAGCATATGGCTAATCAGCAGTAGCAATATACTCCTGATTTTATGCCAGGACTCCTGGCTTTAGCAAAGGGAAGAAACGCTCTCCCTTCACTAAGGCTTGCAGTCCTGGGATAAATCCTGAGCATATGGCTAATCAGCAGTAGCAATATACTCCGGATTTTATGCCAGGACTCCTGGCTTTAGCAAAGGGAAGAAACGCTCTCCCTTCACTGAGGCTTGCAGTCCTGGGATAAATCCTGAGCATATGGCTAATCAGCAGTAGCAATATACTCCGGATTTTATGCCGGGACTCCTGGCTTTAGCAAAGGGAAGAAAGGCTCTCCCTTCACTAAGGCTTGCAGTCCTGGGATAAATCCTGAGCATATGGCTAATCAGCAGTAGCAATATACTCCGGATTTTATGCCAGGACTCCTGGCTTTAGCAAAGGGAAGAAACGCTCTCCCTTCACTAAGGCTTGCAGTCCTGGGATAAATCCTGAGCATATGGCTAATCAGCAGTAGCAATATACTCCGGATTTTATGCCAGGACTCCTGGCTTTAGCAAAGGGAAGAAACGCTCTCCCTTCACTGAGGCTTGCAGTCCTGGGATAAATCCTGAGCATATGGCTAATCAGCAGTAGCAATATACTCCGGATTTTATGCCGGGACTCCTGGCTTTAGCAAAGGGAAGAAAGGCTCTCCCTTCACTAAGGCTTGCAGTCCTGGGATAAATCCTGAGCATATGGCTAATCAGCAGTAGCAATATACTCCGGATTTTATCCCAAGTCTCCTGGCCTTAGCGAAGGGAAGAAACACTTTCTCTCCACTAAGGCTTGCAGTCCTGGGATAAATCCTGAGCATATGGCTAAACAGCGTATTGCAAAACCCCTTAATAATTAAAAATTAATTGAATAATAATTAAAATACCTTTTGAGTGGCATAAAGGCAGAAAGGCAAGGCTCCTCCAAGATTTGTACAGGGAGAGGAAGAAGCCAGAAGAGGCTCAAAGACTCCTGCAGCAAAGTGGTGAGAATGGAGGAAAGGCAAGGCTCCTCCAAGACTCGTGTGGGGAGCAGGGGAAGCCAGGAGAGGCTCAAAGTCTCCTGCAGCAGAAAAGTGGCGGGAAAGGCAAGGCTCCAAGGCTTGTGCAGGGAGAGTGGGAAGCCAGGGAAGTTGCGTATAGCAGAAAAGTGGCGGGAAAGGCAGAAACGCAAGGCTCCAAGGCTTGTGCAAGGAGTGGACAAGACAGGAAAGGCTCTAAAGCAGCGCGGGCCGGACTGATGGCCCCGGGGGGCCGCATGTGGCCCGCGGGCCGTAGTTTGGGGACCCCTGGTCTAAATGTTAGGCAATGAGCTTCCTACTGCTGAGCTCTTTGAAGAGCTAGTCTTACACGAGCCTCACAGCTGCTTCCAAAGGAGGTGAAGGTGAGTTTGCTTCAAACGCCACTGTGGGCTTCACATCCTGAGCAGGATATCTTTCTATGACAGGGCTTTTTCAAAGCAAACACATTTATAGAAAAATGAAATAGAACATTAAAAACTATCAGAAAGGAAAGATAACTGGACTCAAGACCTTGTATTTCCTGCTTATTCTAACATGCAGTACCTCCCTAAAGAGTCACTGATATGGAATAGCTTTCCATTGATCTTTTGGATCAATGGATCAATTACAGACCTATTACATAGAGGACAGTTGACTTCAGGATCTTTTAGATGTGACTGATCATGTTAACCAGTATGGACTGCTTCAGCAGGTCCAATTTTCCGTCCACCCAGAACTGCCTAGTAGCTACACAGACTGCCAAAAATGCCAAGCAAACTGACAAGTAAGTTAATCTAGAGGTAACTAGAAAGCTGATTCTAGTTTTGAAAAACTGGTATTTTCTAAAAAGACAGTACAAGAGGTCCTTGCATAAATAGGGGCATAGCATCTAGATCCAGGGAAGTCATGCTACCCCTCTATTCTGCATTGGTCAGACCACACCTGGAATACTGTGTCCAATTCTGGGCACCACAGTTGAAGGGAGATGTTGTTAGAGGGTTTGGACTTAAGTCTCATGAATATGTGACTGTCATACAGGAGCCACATCTTTCACTCTCCCTTTGATGGTAATAGACATCTTTTCTTTGTAGTATAGTGCCCTAGTAATGCTACAGATTACAGGAATGCATTCTATGGTTATATCTCTAAAGACTGCCTGAGATCTACAGTTGATACCAAATGCAACAAGCAAACGAGCATTACCAAGGAAAGAACTTGTTCTACCCTTTACTTAACATTACTTAACAAGTGGTTTCTAGATTAATATATGTTGATCATGGAGTTTTTACGCCATCTGTAATACAAGTCAATACATTCTTACTGATATTTTATGTAATAAACATCATCTGCAAAGCAAATGCTTTGCATGCAGACAATGTTTAATCATTGACATGTCCTTCGAAAAAAAATTTACCAGCAAGTCTGGGAGATCTCTACCTAGTCAGACCCTAGGGAGACAGTGTCAGTTATAGACAACAATGCTGGGTTTAACTTAAACAATGGCAATATAGAAGATATATTGAAATTCCTCATGTCATAATATATGTTGAATATCAATATTGAAGATTTGCTGTATTTATACATTCTTTATATATACATAATCTGAAGGTTACTATTTGAAGGAACATCTTTAACAGGCTGCTGTCATTTATGAAGTCTTTCTTGTGCTCATTTCATCAAGAATATGGAAGGAGGAAGTGAGACCTAGGATGTTCTTAGTGATGGCACCCCACTTATGGGACTCCCTGTCAAGAGGGGTTTGCCCAGTTCACTTATTGGGTTTAAGAGGTCAACAAAACAGAATAGTATTCTAAAGGGCATGGTAACTTCAGAAAGTAAACAAGATGTTTTTGACATCTCGTTCCTTCCCACCTCTTTAACTGAAATATTTGTTATATGTTGGAACTTCTGAGTCTGGATTTGAATGATACTGCATTAGAATAATCAAAGTTTTGGTGATAACGCTGTTGCAAATTCCATAACCTATTGCATCAGCTAATGGAAAATAACTGCACCCAGTCTATGGGTACATATCCTTTTGGCAAATGTGAATCTCCATGAATATGTGGAGACCACCTTTGGAAAACCACTAGTCAAGAAAAGCATGACCTTGTTAGAAGTCAGCTCTTTGAACAAATGATATTCACAAGCTTTAATGCAATGGCACATAGATAACTCAGCTGTTAAACAGAAGAACCATGTCTTCTAACTGCTATGATAAAGACATGCCAGTACAAAAATATATTTGGTTAGCAGAGGATGGTTGTTTCTTTTCAGTTGTAATTACCCAAAAGATATACACTCCCTTGAATCCTCTTAGTTTAAAATAGGCACTCAGAGATAAAAACACAGTCTTCTTTGAAAAATATCTTGTTTACTTATAAACAACTTGTATTAATTCACCGTACAGGCACATTACTTATTGAAGTTCAGTTACAGATAGGATATTGCTTCTATCTGTGTTGAGTATACAGGGTATCATTCTATCAATAGTCCATAGTCTTCAAGTATAGTTGTACTCACTGAAGTCCATAATCATACTGTATCAATTGAAGTCCAAACAGCATACTTCTCTACTGAGGTTCAAACACACACTTGTATACATCCACCTCCTCTAACGTCTGATGTAAGACTGAACCCATTAAAATCCAAACAAATACTGAATACAAAATGGAGACCTGAGTCTGCATATGTTCAGTTCAATCACATGTCTATAACTTCCTACACCGAATAGATAAACTGTCAAATCAACATACACATAGAATAGCAAATATATACATTAACAAATAAATAGTGAGAGGCTTGGGAGGTTGCTATTTCCAACAAATGCACATGACTTGCATACAGAGGGCTCGGATTCAGTCCCTGAAATGTTCAAAACTAAAGACTGTAGATCACAGGGCTTAGAGTACCATTGCAGTCACAGTATACAGATCTGAGCCAGATGGACCAGTTCTCTGATACTGCAGATGAGAGTCTGGTATACTCCCAATATAATTTTATTAAACAATAAAATAAATAGTAAACTACTTTTGGAAAGTAGCATAGAAATATAATGTATATGGATGCATAATATGTAAATCAAAATAGTGAACTAGAAGAAAAGGACCAATGCAATACGCATGCACAAGGGATTCCAAATTTGTATCTGGTCATTATTGATTAACAAAAAATGCCATTCATGCCCAGCCAATTATGGGAAGGTTTTAGCTGAAACATTGGGAAGGGCATAAAACCAAAGGAAGCTTAACAATCAGCAGAAATCAGCAACCTGGTATAAGCCCCTTTTAACACTCTTCACCAAGCACCCTTCACTGTTGCCTAGCTGTAATTACCTCTGAGGGAAGGAGATGGAATAAAGGACCACGTGAAAACAAGTTGGAAGAGGGAGGGAGAAGCTTTGACCCACCTGTGCTTCCTCAGCAGCCAGGGAAGAGAACAACAAGCCCCAAAGGCGGGACAGCAGAAGGAGTTGCAGCAGAAGCCCCTCCGAGCCCAGACTGCCGCAGCTGGTGGATTCCTCCACGCACCCCAGAAGCCAAGGCAAACAGCGGGGGGAAGCAACATCCAGAGAGGTATTCCAAACAGGGAAGACTGCAAAACCCGAACACCTTTCCAGTTGGCACCTCCATGTCAGACCGGAGGGCCCAAAGCAAGGTCAGCCATTGTTTCAACTTAAACATGCCAGGACATGCATCTACCATGGGAATGTAGAGGCCTGATGGATTAAAAAAATAATTTTCATTTCTTTGGGGCTGTTGACAAATTTGCAAGTAGGAACATAATGAAAATTCAGAAACTAGAGTTTTCAATGTTCAGGCAAAACATTTTCCCCTAACATATCACAGCAATCTGTTTGGATTATTATGATCAAATTTTTACTATGGTGAGAAAAAACCCCCTGGTAAGATGTAGAATTGCCAATGCCAAAATGTAATGCAGTGAATAGTGTTAGATTTGGTTCTCAATACTTGGTCTGAGTAGTGAATATCTGTTAATTAATTTAGCCCCTGTAGTCTTCATTCTTCCTTCAAAACTGCACCCCCCTCCCCAATCTAATCAAGCAGAAATGTAACTAAAGAACAGTTGTGATTTCTTTCTCATTTATATGTATATTGTTCTGATCATGTAAATTGTTAATATTTTAATTGCATTCAATGGCTTTTATTCTAATGTTAAGTGTTGAAAAACATTCGCATAGTTAGTAATACCAAGGAAAAAAGTGCTTTGCGCCCCAGTCTGAAACCATTTACGAGGAAGCAAGTTTTACTTCATTCAGTGCTCTCCTTTGATGTTTCCCCATCTGGAGCAAGAAAACAAACAAACAAACAAAGCAAAACAAAAAGCTGGTCTATCCTGATTTACAATAGGTCCCAATTTTTGTGTAATGTGCACAAAATATTGATTGGATGCATGAAATCCTTCGGAATCTGGATCATTTGGAATCTGTTAGCTAGGGTTTATTCTTTGTGCTTCATTGGATTTGACAGAGTGAATCTAGGTGTTTCTAACAAGAAAAAGCCACATAAACATTATAGGAATCTATTTTCATAGGCTATGGGTATGCTTAGGAAATGTTCCCTATGTGCATTTTCCCCTGTCTTTGGGTAGTCTGAACCACTTGATCTTGTTTCTAAAGTTGAATTAGATATCAGTCATTCTTTGGTGTTTATATTATTTTCAGAGTGTTCTACAAGTGCTTTTGCCACATGTTTTAATTAATACCCCTCTCTTGTATGCTTTATTATATATGCATACTGATTAACTATCACACAAAAGGCAATCTCTATAGGCTCATTCCGAAGTGTACAGAAAACCAGTTGTGCTGCAATTGCAAAATAAATTTTAGAGATTCCTAGAGACGAGAGACTGGAATATGGGACACACTTCCCTTCCAAAGGACAGTGGTGGAAAGGGAGACATCTGCTCATCTTTAGCACTATGCTGGATTCCTGTCAGCTTCTCCTCACAGACCTTGCCTGCAAAAGCCACATGGTTCTTTTCATTCCAGAATAACAATTTCCATGTGTGTTGGTTCATGGGAATCACTCCAGTGCACTCTCACTGAGAAAATAACCTTTCGGCATAGCGCCATTTCTAAATGTATAGTTTTAAACAGAATAAAAAAGTGAACCTTTTTCCTGGACAGTAACATTTCAGGTAAGTGAAAGATAGAGAACAGGACACTTGAATACCCCCATTGAAAGGTCCACAAGGATGAAGACTAGTTTGAATCCTCCCCTCCACCATTTGTCTTGTATATTTGCATAGTCTGTTTGTCATATGAGAGAGTATTTAGACTAGTCTTCTGAGTGGGCTAAATCCAGTAAGCATTTACCCACTTAATTTTATTTGAATGTTTAAACTCACCATAAGTTTAGAACTGAAGAACATGACTGTTAAAAAAGCAGATCAGAGGCAGAATTCGGTTTCAACAAACTTAGAAGTGAGTTTCATGGTACTTTACTGAATTATAGAGTGTGCATCATCACCTGATCATTTATCTGAGCTTCACTGTTGACCCAAGCTTGAATTGACTTCTGCCTTTCTTCATTGACTCATCTTCACAGGGAAGGGGCGTTTGAGAGGCTTCCTTCCTTCTTTCTCATCCTTCTTATGAGGGACATTTGGAGACCTTCTTTCTGCTTATTCCACCATCAGCTCAGTTAAATAGGAAGTCATCCAGAGTCTATAATGCAGGCATGGGCAAACTTCAGCCCTCCAGGTAGGCTGTTAGAAATTGTGGGAGTTGAAGTCCAAAACACCTGGAGGGCTGATGTTTCCCCCTGCCTGCTATAATGGCATGTGGGAAGGCCATTGCAAGATTCCCCATTTGAGTGGTGTCCCCAAATAATATGTTTTTAAATGGAGAGGAAAACTGGTAAATTTACAGAATGCAATCTCAAATGAAACCCATAATATTTTACCCATTTCCGAGTAAAAGGTATGCCAAGTATAAAATTTAAAAAATATATGAAATATTGTTTGCTTTCTGGGCAATACTGAAAGGAATTTTGTTCATCTGAGTCCCATCCGGGAGATAGGGCGGTATATAAATAAAGTTTTTTATTATTATTATTCATGGAGCAAATTTTAATGATTTTATTTGCTTCTTTTTGAATTGAGCATGGATATCACTGATTACCCTCTAGGGGCACTGTCCTTGTTACGTAAATAATCAAATGCAATCATGGCTTATTAGGCAACTGAAATGTTACTCTTTTGGCAATTAGCTCAGCATCATTCTTCTCTTCCAAACGTGGAGCATGTTCCATAACACCAGAGTCTTGCAATCTTTCTTTCCTTTTGTGCCGTCTTTAAATTCTGCTCAGACCATCTCCAATGTGAGCACTTCTTAGAGGTTAATCTGAACTAAGGTGATTTAAATATTTGGCACCAAGCTGTAGATCAGGCGTCCATGAAATCTCTGTGCAAATGAAGAGATACATTTTCTTTTTTGCTAATAAAAACAAACAGCTGCGTCTCCCATATGGTATTCTCTTGTAAAATATTTACATCTGAAAGGCACTCAGATCCTTACTGAAGACCACAGTTTAAACAGTGGTTGTGAGAGCAGGGTGGGTGAGGGAATGGATGGAAAGCACTCACTGCTGCTAGCTTTGATCACAAAAGTTCTTAAGCCCACACCTTTTCTCTTTTTTCTTTTAATGAGGTATTAAATTAAAGGCCACCTTCCATTCATACAATAAAGAGTAGTACATTTTTATAACTTTTGCAGATTTGAACACAATACATAACAAAGTACAAGGGAGAAAGACCCAGAATTAATGTGTTGTCTCAGAACCAGTCAAACTGTTTACATTGGCCCAAAGTCACAGTTTGCTTCAGATTTTTGGGGAGAATTTGGCACAACCTGGAATTTTGGTTAACATAGTTCAAGGCCACATTAACGTGATCTTGGCCTGTGTTAACTTGAATCACTCTGGGCTCATTTAGCTGCCTTGGAGCCGATTCTCTCCTATTGGCACATATATGTTCAGCATATATGCATGTATATGCATGTATGTGTCTGAATTTATATGGTTTGGTATCTGTATATACATGGTTTAGTATCTGGGAGTATTCTTGATCAAGTATGTACTTTAAAAGAACATCCTTAAAGTTAACTTTGCAGTTGGAATTGGTAGTGTTTGTTTTTATAGTTAAAGCAGAATTAACAATTCTGATAATGTTATTAAAATATTAGTTACATCACAGTGTAATCACATTTAAGCATCGCAAACTGTGGCAACATTAGAGTCATAGTTAGAGTGCTTGATTAGGTTTCTAACATTGGATGTTCCTTCCGGCGGCAGGCTAAAACATTTTTATTCAGGCAGGCTTTTAAAGATGAAGGTTTTTAAGATCAAGTCAGGAGGTGCTGTGGTTTTAAACTGATAATGCATTGAATATGTTTGAATGGTTTTTAATACTGTTTATATTAATTCTGTTTTAATTTTTATATATTTGTATATTTTAAATTGTGCACTAATGCTTTTATTTTAAACTGCTTTGAGTCCCCTTTGGGAGAGATACAGCGGGGTATAAATAACAACAACAACAACAACAATAATAATAATGGCTTCAGAGAAAACAATGGGAGAACTGATCACATCTGATTTCAAAATTCAGAAAGACTGCTGGCCTTTAACATTCTGAAATTCTGTATGTGTGTGTATGTCAAGCTCTGCTGTGTGAAGTATGAAATATTAATTTTATACCATTTGTGTGAAGTGCTTGCCACCATCCATTTCCCCATCCTGCTCTCACAACCACTGTTTCAACTGTGGTCTTCAGTAAGGAGGTTATAGAATCATAGTTGGAAGAGACCACACAGTCCAATTCCTTCAATGCAGGAAAAATGGTTTCCCAGCTAAGCATGATGTAAGTAATCTGGTTTTCTTTCTTTCTTTGAGGTTAGCCAGAGTTTCAACAGAATAGCCTGCCAAGATGACAGGAAAATCCCCAAGTCATCAAGAATCCATCCAGATCCATAAGCCTTCTGGGGCGAACCATCTTAATTGGTCCCCTACCCCATTGGAGGTTTGGAGTCCCAGCGAGTCTAAACCTGACCAGGTAGTGATTGTTCCATGACAGTGGAACAGTGACATGTTCCTCCACACCACAATTACCATCATCCCATCCTGCACAGAAAACAAGGTCAATAGTGTGCCCAGCAGCATGGGCAGGGCAAGACACCACTTCGATGGTATCGATGTCCGCTGAGAGATCTTAAAGCACCAACAGAAACACATACCCCTTGTCAGTATTAAGATGGAGATCATTCACTAAGACGACCATAGTAGTCTCAACTCCGTATCCTGCTCTGTAGCTGGATTGAAATGGATCAAGGAAGTGTGTGTAAGGCCATAGCTAATAGATGAGATAACAGAGAAGTGGTGGAGGCACTGTTTCCTACAATATCAGACACTTTCACCTTCCAGATGTTTTGGACTTCAGCTTCCAGAACTCCTGATCATTGGACAAGTTGACTGGAGCTTCTGGGAATTGAAATCCAAAACAACTGGCTGGTTCCCTTTTATTCAAATAGGCACATTTCTTTCAAGTTGCACTGAACTCTTCTAATGTAGGGCATCAGTTTCAGCAATTTGAAGTGATCTTTAGAGCAGTAATGTTATAGCCCTGGGCATACTTACCTGGAAACCTCTTTTGAAATCAGAGTTACTCCTGAGTAAATATGGTAATATGAAGGCCAAAGTATTGTTTTGGTTGATCACATTTGTCCCATTTTTATCTAGTTAGACATTATGTTTTCATCAGAGGCCAGCTACATTTCAAGATCAGAATCTGACCATCTTGCTTGTCTAGCATCTTACACACAGATTTACAGATTGTACACATGGAAGTTTGATTTAGCCATAATTGCTATTACAGCTGTCCACAGTTGTTGTCCACAATATTGTTTATTTGTATTTAAAACAATTGCAGTCCAAAGCCCTCAAAGGGTGATAGCCATCATTGCATCTTATTAGGATTGTAAAAATAAAACTCTGGTACAGGTTAGTGAATAGCCTGGAATCCATAAATGTGTCTGCAGTGCAGATGATAATCATAACTCATATCAAAATAAACAATATCTCTTAAGATATACTTAACAACTCCTTCTTATTTTGTTTTAGCAGCTGGCCTACAAGTAGCCAGAATACAGTGTAACTGTTGAAAGCATTGCTGCTGCATTTTCACATTAAATCACAATAGTTAACTTTCTTTTATTGTAGTGTCTTTGGCCTCTTTAACCCATGCAAGGCTTTTGGAACAGCTGCTGGCAAATCCAAGTCCTCCAGGCAAAAGAGCACATGAAAGATCAGCTACGTCAGGGTTATGACGCTGTGTTAGCACTGACACTTTTATTAGGTGGTTATCGCATGAATTCCTTTTGCTTCATTCCTTGTGCTGACTGGTATAGTCATTTTGTCAAAGTATTTTCTGGCATAAAGAAAGGTTGAGGTTTCTGACATTAACTTTTGTGGAAGAAGCTTTCCTTCCATTTACTACCAAGATGCCTGATAGGATAGCTTATTTATTGGTTTATCACTGGGGAAAGATAATGGATTTCTGAGCATCCACATCCTGTTAAAATTCAGCTCACGCTGGGCCATATTTATGACGTTACTATATGTTTTTTCTCTTAAGACAAAATTCAAAATAATTAAAATATTGAATTATTTCTTCTCGAAGGAGTTATTACTCATCTTATTATTAGTAGTTCTAATGAGTGTTTGTCAGCAACTTGCTTTGGCAAGGGCCAGCTTATAAAGGATGTGGGGAGTAATATGCAAGCCTGTCTTGCACCCCCATATGATTTCAGCAGTGAAACTGATGACAGTTTCATTGCTGCAGTTGTCTTTTCTCCAGTTATGAATGACTTCTGCATCTGGTTGCAAAAGGAACTCAGCAGGAACCGAACATATGCATGAACTGAATGGAAACATTTTTCATGTTGCAGTAATGAACTTGCCATGTCAGACGGAGATCACATGAATGCTCTCTCATTAATGAATAAATTTATCCTGAACATAGGAAATTAACACATCAGGGGAAAGGCTAGACTAAAACCTCCTGGGCATATCACCTTAATCATGCACAATTTATTTATTTGTTTGGCATGGAAAACTATGTAGTCATATGAATATCATTTTGGACTCCAAGGTGGAACAGCCTCAGCAGGAGTTTACCACTTTAGTGGTAAGGAAAAAATAAAGACATCCAAATCAGGTCTTTGAAGGGCAACTTTCTGGCCTAGCACTGTGTTTTGGCCACTTTGGAGATCTCGACCACTTAATAGATCTAGGTTTGAGAGCTGCAGTCTCTGTGATATTTAGTCTCAGGAGACTGAGACTTGGAGGTATCAGGGCTGGCAACTGGATTTGGGCCCTGGACTTTCTCATTAAGCTCTTCTGGCCTCCACCTTTTTGTGCCCATTTCTAGGTCACTCACTGTTGCATGGGTCATGACAAGTCTTATAAGGAAGTGCCTTTATAAGATTGCTTTACAGCACGAATGTTGAAAGGTTGTCATATGGTAATAATTGCATTTTAAAACAGGAGTGAAAATTGTGTGTTGTTGAATTACAGATCTCAGCAGAACTAGTCAACATGGCCGATGGTTCTGGGTGCTAGAAGTTGCAGTCCAAAAATGTCTTGAGGGCTGCACAGTTTCCACTACTGCTTTGAAACAAAGTGGGCTTTTAGTATCCACTGGGGTTTGAGTCCATGCCCTCCCGTGGATACCAAGATCCATTGATGCTGAAGTCCCATTATAAATAATAGTATAGCAAAATGGTGCTCCTTATATAAAATGACAAAATTAACATTAGCTATTAGAATTTGGGGGGGGGGGAGGATTTTCAAGCTTAAATCCATGGATGCAGAAGCTGTGTATACAGAGAGCCAACTGTAGTTATAATAATAATAATAAAACTTTATTTATACCCCGCCACCATCTCCCCAACGGGGACTCGGGGCGGCTAACATGGGGCCATGCCCAGAGCAGCACAATATAATAAAATATAAAAACAACATATCAAAACACAATTAAAACAATACAATAAATAATAATATACATTACATCAAGAAATCAAAAAATGTAGTAATCGTGCTATTGTATCCAGATTGTGGAAAGGAGAAGTCTATGATTGATAGTTACGGATTGTTTCCCCTAGTCTATCAGTCTCCTATGGCGATTTGTTTTCCATTGACACTTCACAAAGCACACTGAGAGTGAATGGCTTTAATTGATTTAAAATTGAGAAGCCAGAAGAAGTATTTTGATTAAATGGAATTTATTTCTCTATAAGAAATGTATTCCTACGACCAGGATGGACAGAAATGGGAAATATTGTGTGGCATATGGAACATAGAACAGCAGTTTTCCTGCCAAATAGGCTAGACCAACACAATGGTGAACATGACCATTCCTGCATATCTGGGATGTCAGCCACATGTTAAAATTCCAAGCAGTCAAACCTTTCCTTTTTATTACTTGGGAGTCTGTTTTCAATTTAGTTATAAGAGAACGAAATGATTAAATGTGGCACAATACCAAGTATAGGAGACTTTTCTGTATTGGATATATTTGAGTTTGCATGTAACAATGGCTAGGCTACCCTTTCATAAAGTGATTTAAATTAAAATTGCACTTTCCCCCCTCCAAGGCTGCAATCCAAAGCACATTTATTTGGTATAAATGTTGTCAGAACTGTGCCATTAATCTATCACCCCCTGCCTCCCTTCCTTGTATCCCAAGATAAAAAGGTGTTCCAAAAATCAATATTCTGATTAAGATCATAGCCTTACAACCTGAAACATAGCCATGCACAAATCTGGTAAGCTGCCATATAGGCAGGAAAGGGGAAAGGAAACAGGCATAGGTCCAGGTAAGTTTAACTGATACACCACTGAACTGGCAAAAGGGACTTGTAGGTAGGGAAGTAGATTGGTCTAAACACTCTAAAACAGTGGTTCTCGATCTGTGGGTCTCCAAGTGTTTTGGCCTGCAACTCCCAGAACTTCCAGGCAGTTTGCCAGCTGTTAGGATTCCTGGGAGTTGAAGGCCAAAACATCGGGGGACCCACAGGTTGAGAACCACTGCTCTAAAGGCATTAGATCCTATTTGATCTTGGAGATAAATAGGGGTAGCCCTGGTTAATGCTTGGATGGGAGACCTCCAAAGACTACCAGGTGCTGTAGGCTATACTTCAGAGGAAGCAACTGGTAAAACCACCTCTGAGAATTCCTTGCCTAAGAAAACTCTGTGAAATCCATGGGGTCATCATAAGTTGAGAGGTGACCTTAAGGTATGGAAGTCTGCAGTCTAAGGTATCTTGATATTAAACATGCACTGCTTGACTCAGGGTTCAGGCAAGAGTATGAAGCTTTGTCCTATCACCTGATTACTGCCAAGTCAGCAATAATAATACTTCCTTCTGACCTGGAATGTTGTTCCTTAGACAGAGCATTGCTTCACTTATGCAAGTTGTTTTGGTGATGTAGGAAAAAGGAGCTTGGGAAAACTTTGCTGTAGGGTAGAACTGCAATCTTCAACACTGCATCTTTCAGCATTCCTCAAACTTGGCTGTGCTGGCTAGGGCTGGTAGGAATTAAAGTCAAACAATCTGTAGGCTGAATGATTCTCATCAGTGGGCTATAGCATAGTCCCACAGATCTCCAAACTGTATAGGAAACCCTGACAAGCTGTCGCCAGACAGTATGGCTATGTTCCAGAAGCATTCTCTCCTGGCATTTTGCCCACTTCTATGGCAAGCATCCTCAAAGGTTAAGGAGTCTCAACCTCAGAGGATGCCTGCCATAGATGTGGGCAAAATGTCAGGAGAGAATGCTTTTGGAACATGACTGGAAAAGTCGCAACAACCCAGTGAGTCCTGCCATAAAAGCCTTTGACAGCATATTGGTAGACAGTGTTCTATAGCATGCAGAATGAATGATCTGATATGTTATAATAGGAGTAAGACAGGTTATATGACAGTAATTTCTTTTTTGTCCCTTTTGATCTGTGCTACAAAGAGAAATTAGGTAGGGCTCAACACCAGTTCTGCAATTTATATAGCCAATTGTATAGGAAATAGTGCTCTTCCTTCAAAGGTGTCTAATTTTGTATTAGGCTTGTCCGATCGATGGAAAAAATGTTTCAATTCTCGTTTCTAAAGTAGAGGGTGCCGGCTCTTCGATGTAGAAATTATTTCTAAATGTTTCACCCAAAATTTTTGGATATTTCCGAAAATTCGTAATGTTTCTAAAATGTTTCTAAAATGGCGGACGCGCATGCGCAATCGCCAAAAAACAGGAAACCGGGGGGGGGACTTTTCTGGGGGTCTCCCGCCCTCATTTCTTGAGCTATTCTCATCAAATTTGGTACAGTGGGAGAACACATTCCACACTCTTTGCTCAACAAATTGCAGAATGTTTCCTGTCTCCTATGATTTTTGGCGAATTTTCATAACTTTTTATAATACACTATTTTTCAATATTTGAAGAAACCTGTTCCTGGTTTGAAAGTCTTATTTCCTGTTCAATTGGGTTCTTATCACTGTAAAAGTCCCTCTTCTACTTGTGTAGACTTTGGATTAGAAATGCAGCACACGCCAAGCAATGCCTTGACAGGATTGGCAACGTCCTTTGGAAACTATAAATTGCCTTTGAACCTTTTGATCAATGGTGCCACTGGCTGACCTTGTGATTGCAAAAATGAAACTCTGGCTGAGGACTTTGGATTAGAAATGCAGCACACGCCAAGCAATGCCTTGACAGGATTGGCAACGTCCTTTGGAAACTATAAATTGCTGTGGACCCTCTATTGAATCAAATCAATGTCTGACTTTGTGATTGCAGAAATAAAACTCAGCCCAAGGCTTGGGAATAGAAATGGAGCGTGAGGGAAGCACTGCCTTGGCGGGTGCCCCACGTCCTTTGGAAACTATTACTGCCAATAAAAAATTTAAAAAGGAAAGCCTAAAGTTCTCCCTCAGGAGCTCAGCGCTTACAGGGAAGCAGACGTGCTGCTTAGAAAACTATAATTTTCAAGCTCCCTCCTTTTAAGGCTTGGAAAGAAAGGCTTATGGGGTGATTGCTTTATTCCAGAAAAAGGAAAAATAGAAAGGCAAAAGGTCTACCTCAGGAGAAGGAACCAACCCAAAGCTCAGCACTAGCAGGGAGGGACGCAGACTCCTTTGGAAAAAAAAATTCCCAACATCCACAGCAAGGACTCTGCCCCAAGCCCCAAGCCAATTTCCCCCAACACAATATCTAAGCACTGCAGCAACCCTCTACCCCCAGTCACTGCCCTCTCAGCTTCACGGCACGCGCGAACCACCCTCTCTCCTCGGTATCCCAACCCAGAATGGCTTGGCTCCATGCGGAGGTGATTTTTATAGCGATTCTAAACGTGGACGCGGAGGACGCTAGCCCCCACCTTTTTTAGCCATCGTGGAAGACTCTGATTGGCAGGGAGCGGGAGCCATGTTAGGCTGCGCTAGGCTCCCATTCATGTTAGGTTGCAGAAACAACAACAACAACAACAACAACAATAATAATAATATTTTAAAAATATTAAAAAAAAATTTTGGAGGAAAAAAATTAACGAAAATTTTAAGACATAATTACAGAATGGGCCAACGATGGATCGTATTACATTGCCAGTAGCGCCCAGGGAAAACGTTTCAATATTCGTGTCAAAAAACGGGAACAATAAGAAATAATTACAGTAGGGGAATTTTTACGACAATATGGACAACCCTATTTTGTTTCAAAGGGCCAAATTAGAAACCCAAAACAATTTGTGCAGATAACAAAGTCACCTAGGGTGAGTACATAAACTGTATTTTAGATACATGTCCACACATATTGCAGTTTTCTGGACAGCTAGTGGAAGACTCATGCTGTAACTCCATGAGAAAGTCAGAGTTCTGTTATTCTTTCCCTCTCGGTGAAGAATAAAGAGTTTTGTAGTACTCTAAAAATAACACTGTAGCACTCTAGATCTAGAGAGGCAATAGTCCCACTCTATTCTGCATGGATGAGACCTCACTTAGAATATTGTGTCCAATTCTGGACACCACAATTCAGGAAGGTTATTGACAAGCTGGAAAGTGTCCAGAAAAAGGTGACCAAAACGGTCAAAGGTCTGGAAGCCATGCCCTATGAGGAGCGGTTTGGGGAGCAGGGTGTCTTTAGCTTTAGGTTAAGTTGTGACACATTAGCCATGTTTAATTATTTAAAAGGAAGTCACATTGAGAAGAGGACAAGTTTTTTTTTCTGTTGCTAGAAATTCAGATATGAAGCAATGGATTCAAATTGCAAGAAAAGAGATTCCACCGAAACATTAAGAAGACCTTTCAGAGCTGTTTTGACAGTAGAATTCACAGCCTCGGAGTGTGGTGGAGTCCTTTTAACGTTTTCCTTTTTAACAGAGGCTGGGGGGGGGGGCATCTGCCAGGAGTGATTTGATTGCACGTGGCAGGAGGTTGGACTGGATAGTCCTTCTGGGATCTAACAGCTCTAGGTTTCTATGAATCTAGAAGTGGAAGCTCCCCTTACGAAAATCTGTCATGGTGATGCAGAAAATAAGGTTAATAAAGAAAATAAGCAAGGATAGAACAGCATTTCTCAACAATGCAATTTCTAGAATGACTCCACAAAGTACTCCAAGTATTATGTAGTTCAGCCCAGTGTCGGTGCATTCAATCTCTGTTTTAAAACCGCCAATCTCTGTTTTAACACCGTCTTTCGAGGCAATCAGTTCCAGTCAGACAGGTCTTACGGTCAAGAAATTCCTCCTAAAGTTGTAATATCCTTTTTGAATCCATTGGTTTTGGTCCTAATTTCTGCGACATCAGAAAACTTGATGTGTTTCATCTTTCAAATGACAACCCTTCAAGCGATACATATTGATTGTCCAATGAGAATTTGTGGACTAGATTTCTTACTTTATCAGATCTTTCAGTTGGGAGATATGCACATGGGACTACATAGGGCCTAAAATATAGATAAAAGAGAATAAGCCTGTTTTTTTAAAGTCTGAGAATTCAGTTTAAGCTTGCATTGTGTAAAATAGATATAGTTACAGTAGAGTCTCATCCAACGTTCTGGATTATCCAACGCATTTTTGTAGTCAATGTTTTCAATATATTGTGATATTTTGGTGCTAAAATTGTAAATACAGTAATTATTACATAGCATTACTGTGTATTGAACTACTTTTTCTGTCAAATTTGTTGTATAACATGATGTTTTGGTGCTTAATTTGTAAAATCATAACCTAATTTAATGTTTAATAGGCTTTTCCTTAATCTCTCCTTATTATCCAACATATTCACTTATCCAACGTTCTGCCGGCGCGTTTACGTTGGATAAGTGAGACTCTACTGTACCATTTAAAACAACCGTAATTTCTGAAGACACACTCATGTTAACATTGCAAAGTAAATTAACATGTCTAATTGGCCAGGCAACTTTCACCGAAAGTTTAATGTGTTTTTTTAAATTATGTTTTAAAGTATTCTTTAATGTGGTTTTTAACTTGTGTTTTTTTAAAACAGAAATTTAGTTTAATTTTGTTCTAGCTTTTGTTATCAACACCTTAAAAATATTGTACAATGCCTTGGATTACATGTCAGGAGAAAGGGAAACTGTGGGTTGATTAATTGAAATTTCAGCCACTTTTGGGGGGAAGGACAAAATATACATTGTAGACTTTATTAGATGGAGCTGGGGAAAATGGTGGAAAGCAGAGGAAATAGTCTTTGCATGTAGAATTGTCTTCTTTGCATGGGATTCCGTCTTTAAAGAAAATGGAGAATTTACTTACAGCCCATCACCCAGGATCACTTTCTCCAGCCTCAACCATCCACTTAAAGGCATCGTTCTTACAACACAATTTCTATGGGCTCTTTTACTTTTTCTCTCAATCCCATTACTCTAGAGGAGATCAAAGGCACAGTTCTAAAGACAGACACTACTTCTGGGATACTTTCCCTCTCAATTCCCTTACTCTAGGAAACCCAATGCACCATTCAAACTTCCTATAATTGGTTTTTACATGTTGGGCTCCATGATACTTAGTCTATGAACTGTTTTAGAAGTGTGTGGAAACAAGGGGAACTTGCATGTGATAAAGTCCTTAATAAAAACATAAAAATAATATTTTGTGCTGGCATTCCTGTTTGAAATTAATCTGGATGACGACTTTTGAGTCAGCAACCATGTATATGGAGATTGGTATGTTTGCCCACTGATTTCTGAATATTGCCATGTCAGTCACATGAAGACAGCATTTATGGAAGATCTATGCACTTGGTCTGTTATATTATTCTGCTTTGAGGGGCATTGTGATATCACAAATCTCAGCAGCCATACATACCAATGTGAAGATATCTGTGTTTATGATTACTCTTTTATGTATGTGGACCATAGTGACTCCCAAAAGAAGCAGCAGAGAGGCAGGGCTGCGATAAATGTGCATTGTTACACTGGGTCTAACATATTGTGTTCTAACCTAATTTTCTGATCTAAACTCAATTTCTTTCCTAGGCCAGGATAAAAAAATTTACCCCAAGGGCTTTAGTGATGGATTTTTGGCCTGAACAGATTGACAGTGTTACAACAAGTTATACGGGGCTTATATCCAGATCTGTTATGACTCTGTAGTAGCTGATCATTTTCAGTTCTTCTCAATTACCGTAAATTGTGCATTTCAGTGATAAGGATCTTGGCCCTTCCTACTTAATAAGTAGGTCAGATTCAGAAACAGAGCTAGAAAAGAGCTGTAAATTAAGCCCATATGTGTAAACTTGTCATGTTTTCAGGTGTGGATCCAAGTCTTCATTACGCTGAATGTGCAAAATATCTACAACAATTAGGTCAGTGGGGCAGGATTATAGACTGTAACCCACAAACCTCTTCCTCTGGAATAATCCTGCATTTGCCACCTGGCCTGCTCTAATTTGGCACATCTGCCTCCCAGTTGGTTTCATCTCCATCCTCAGCCAAGATGTCATTTCTAACATGAGTGCTTATTTAAATGATTAAATAAGCAATGGCTACTAAATCTCATTCTGGTTTTCCATCATTCTGTCCAGAAACCCTAAGTAATCGTAATGTTTAGCCAATTAATTCAAAACAGCATCTCGAGAATAAGAGATCATTAACAACCTAAGGCATCAAAGTCTTAGGGAGGATGACAGTTGTTCACTTCAGACATCACATCATAATTGTAGTTTAGAACACACATAATGTTCTGCTTTTTGAAATGTATGTCTGTATGTGTGCCTTCAGATCTTCTGTCCATTTATGATGACCCCATGATCTCAGAGGATTTTCTTAGGCAAGGAATACTCAGAGGTGGTTTTGTCACTTCCTTTACTTGAAATATAGCCCACAGCATCAATAATTATTTGTTGGTGGTCTCCCATCCAAATACTAACTAAAACTGATCCTGCTTAGCTTCTAATGGGAGCAATGCAATAAGTGACCATGAATTAATGTGATTGACAAATGGAATGGCCCTGGATTGCGTGATTTTAATTGATGTTTTAATAATTGATGTTTAGCTGCTGGATTTTAATTGTATTTATTTATTTTATGGATGTATATGTGTATGGCATTGAATTGCTGCCTGTTGTAAGGCTGCCCTGAGTCTCCCTCGGGGTGAGAAAGGCAGGGTACAAATGAGGTAAATAAATAATATCTGGTGCATTTTGTGTAATAGTTCAACAAAAATGCCTCTGGAGTCAGATAATACATAGGCAGAACTTTATGTAGTTTAACATTTAATAATGAAATATTATGATTCAAGATTTTAAATACATTTTATATTTTCCATTTGCTTATCGTTTACTATGACCCATGTATATCTGTACACACAGATACACACACACGTACAATGATAATGGCTATTTCAGTCTTCCTCACATTTCTTTAATCCCTGATATGAATATTCCTTTCCAGTGAAAAGGAATACAAGTCTCCTGATGAAGTCTTTGAAGAAGAGGCAAGTAGATAGAAGCAAGTGAATTGTAAGTGGTTTGTAGTTTATTCAATGCTTAAACCACATATAGGACAAATAGATACATAAATACCAGATTATAAAATACAACATGAAATACACCATTAAAATACTATGTAAATCATTAAAATGCTACGTACATCAACGGCGAGATGCCCCCTTAAAATACTACATAAAATACTATATGAGCAAGCTTTTGCATAGTCAAAAACCAAGTAAAATTCAGTACGTGTATCTGTCTGTGCTTCTAAGGAAACAGCCAATCCAGTTTCTGGGACCATGTTAAAATTTCACACTTGTGTAACCAACTGGTTCTAGAAGCAGTTGGCGTTTTTATTGGCTGACATGTGGAGGTTTTCCTCACGCAAGTATTCTCCTGGGTTATGGACCAGTCTGTAACGGTCATGGCAAAACGTGCAGGTACAACTCTTCCCTCCCTCCCACGGATCCTAATGCCTCTGATGACATTGCCTATCTTCAAAAGGATCTTGGTTAGTAAAGGGAAATCCTCAAAATGGCAATATCTTATTGGCAAACCAAAATATACAAAATGTAGCATGCAAGTTTTCAAAGCTCCACTGACTTCATAAAGCAAAAGATGTTAAAATCATGCAAGAGATGGGAAAAAGTGACAGTATTGGAGCTACAAGCCTGCACTTTGTATAAGGTATCATTTCTCTTGTTCTGTTGCTTTGAAGAGATCTCACTGCAGGCAGGGACTGCTCTGCTCTAGGTCATATGGGGACTGAGACAGTAAAATTTCAACTCCATTAGCAGTACTAAAGTCAAAGTATATCTATAAGGTGCTGATTTTCCAGTCCATTGCACTATTCCAACTGGAAATCAAGGTGTGTACTATGCCAGGCATAGTTCTTAATTGTAACATTTCAGTTAGAATGTATGTACAGTTAAGGCAAAGATATCCAATAGTTCAAGCATAGCCATATCCTTCATGTTCTTCAAACTGATAACATTGGAGCCCTTGTCATTGCCTTACAATTGCTCCCCAAGGAATTTGCCCAGCAGATAACCTCACAAATTGTACTACTGATTTAATTGATAGGTTTGACTATCCAGCTCCTTGGTTATCGTGCTTCTGCTGCTGCGTGCGTGCTCAGCCAGGGCTCTGTAATTGTGCAATCAATTAGCTTTGTTCCTCCAACATGCGTGGCAAAGTAGTTACCATTTCAGATGCATTCCATATTTAACAAGCTCGTAAAAACAAACTGAAACAAATGGTCCAATTCCAAGAGAGAGGTGCTCATTTGGTGGTCGCTTATAGCTTCCTGAAAATTGCAGGTTTGTTAAGGGATGTGAGATAAAGAATTATGTATGTTGAACAAAGAAGATTCATTAATCCCATTTGGTTCAGATAAAAGTTGCCATGTGACTCAGCTTCATTTTGACCTGATAGAACAGAAGAAATATTGCCTTACATATGACATATTACACCTTCCTCTCCCTCCTTTCTCTATTCATTGTATTTTTATGTTTTCCTTTTGCAGTTCTTATTTACCATCAAATTGACTTTGACTTATGGTGACCCTATGAATTAGAGACCTCCAAATCACGCCTTATCGACAGGTCTCCTCAGGTCTTGCAAACTCAGGGCTGTAGCTTCCTTGATTAATTCTAGCCAATTGTGATGCAGTCTTCTTCTTTTCCTATTGTCTTCTTCTTCACCAAGTAGCATTGTTTTCTAGTGAGTTATGTCTTCTCATGATATGACAGAAGTGACTGTCTCAAATTATTCATCTTGGCTTCTAGCACAAATTCAGATTTCATCTGCTCTTAGGCCATTTATTTGGGGGGAGGGGGAGGTCGGTGACAATCCAGGGTCTCCACAGAGCTGTCCTACAACACCATATTTCAAATGGATTCATATTCCTCCTATCAGCTTTCTTCGCTGCCCAGCTTTCACAACTATACATAGAAACTTAACTACAATTATATAAATAATTTTGACTTTGGTATGCAATGATATATCTGTACATTTCAGAATCTTGTCTGGTTACTTTGTTGCTGCCTTTCCAAAATTGTCCGCATGGGCACCTTTGCTTTCTGATAGCTCAGTGTACTCAAAACTAGTTTTATGCACTAAATTATTAAAAATGAAGTGTATAAAATAATCTTTTGTTTACATGCATAAGGCAAAATGAAACATAAATGAATTCCATATTTAAATTTCTGTACCATCTCCAAGATATCTCATTATGTACATATATGTAGATACAGGCATTCCAAACTCTGCAAAAATCTGAAATTCAAAAAACTTCTGGTTACAAGCATTTCAGATAAGGGATACTGAAACTGTATTGGCAGAAGGTTGATATGCCATAACTGGCTCTTTACTAGAGCTTTTGATCTAGGTTAATTTTATCAATATTTGTATGTATATATTTTTATCCTTTACAATTTTATCTTGTATATCGCCTAAAGCATCGTGGATGGAGGGTGATTAATAAGTAATTAAATGATGACGATGATGATGACGATGATGATAACTGATGATAGTATATAAAGTTGTTAAATTGCATTAGCCATGACTGGTGATAGTGCAATCTAAGAAGTTTATACACTATCACCAGTTAGTGCTATGTCCAATTTAACAGTTTAAGCCAATCAAAAGTTTCCATTAGTTTTCTGAACTTAAAAAAAAGTTGTCAGTCTGTTTGCCTTTGCTCTGTGTTTTCTTAATTTTAAAAAGTTGATGAGCTATATGATGTTCTAGAAAAATTGGCATAGTGTACTTCATGTTAACAGCATCCTTTGTTCTTTGCTTTCTGAAAGCTATTCTAGGTAAAGAGGTGTTGTAATTTGAGCATTGAACTACAGCTCCTCAGCTATGTAAACCCACTGAGTGATCTTGGGCAAATCACACTCTCTCAGCCTTAGAGGGAGACAGGGTCAACCCCTCCACCTCCAACAAATCTTGCAGATAAAACCATGTGATAGGTTCACCTTCAGTTTGCCTTAGTCAGAAGCAACTTGAAGGCACACAGCAACATCACAGTCTGTTGTATTGGTGCAGTGGATTTCTTGAGCAACTGTTGTTCTGAAACATATGAGCAAATTGGCCTGCTTTCAAAGTAGATTGTCTCAAAGCTAGTGGATTCATTTGGAATTTAAAATAACTAAGATTAATGTCAGAACAGGAATGTAGATCTAATCTAAACTCTATGTTAGCTGGAAATGTTGTTTGGATAAGCATTACTGGATGCTGATAATCTGACGTATCTGAAACAGGGTCTGGTTTACAACCGCAAAGACGTCTAGGTGCCGGCAAAATGAAAGTGTCCAGAATTATTTTGATGTACTGTAAACACAACACAGATTCTTGATACAAAAAGCATCTAATGGATGGGGAATTATGGATCTATATACATTATTTAGTTGTCTTTTAAGCTCATTTCATCCAATCAATTTTTAATAACCTTGTATTATTATTTGTTATATAGAATTCATATGTAGCAACTCTGTTAGAAACGTATTCCTTCTGCCCCAACTACATATTAATTACCATTTAGTAGAGAGACAGTGTGGCATATTGGTTTGTTTGCCCTGGAGCTCTGGAGACTGGGTCCGAAATTTACTTGGCCATGGAAATTCACCAGGTGATATTAGACAAACCACTTTCTCAGCCTCAGGAGAAAAAAAATATCAAACACCATCTTTACAAATATTCCCAAGGAAACTCCATAACAGGGTGATAGGTTCATATTAGGGTTGTTGTAATTCAGAAATGACTTGGAGGCAAAATATGAAATACAGTGAAAATATTCTGAAATACAGTATGATTCCCCCCCCCCCCAACCCAATATTGGCAAGACTATTATCCGCAATTTCACATTCTATATAATTTGTCTGCTTTAGGTATTTTCTAAGCTCTCCAGTGTGACTCTATGGCAGTGGTTCTCTACCTGTGGGTCCCTAGGTGTTTTGGCCTACAACTCCCTGCAATCTCAGCCAGTTTACCAGCTGTTGGGATTTTTGGGAGTTGAAGGCCAAAACATTTGGGGACCCACAGGTTGAGAACCACTGCTCTATGGTATTTTCGATCCAGAAGTCCTGTATTTCGTAAAATCATTGAATTGGAAGAGGCCGATAAATGGTCATCCAGCCTCTCTGGAGAAGGAGACTCCGCCATATTCCGAGATAGCATATTTCACTGCTGTACGGCTCTTACCATCAGGAAGGTCTTCATAATGTTCAGATTGAATCTTCTTTCTTTCAGTTTGAATCCATTGCTCCATGTCCTAGTCTCCAGAGTACTAAAAATAGGTGCACCTTCTTTTAGATAGTTCAGTATTATCCACAGTTTTGCGTATCCATGAGAAGCCTGGGAACATATCCCCCACAGATACTATGGTCATACTGTACAAAACTTTTGAAAAGCATTGAATAAATACCATTTTAAAACATTAATTTAAAACAATTAAAAACACACTAAAACCTACCCATTGCACTAACCCAACCAGTTAAAGACCTGTTTAAATAGAAGGAGAGCAGAGAGAAGGCCAACTGTGTCTTCCTTGGCAGGGAGTTCCATAATCTGAAAGCAGAGCGCTAGCTGTACCTATGAAGGCCGCGGTACGCTAGTGCTTTATTAATCTGCAGTCCTTTAATTCCCTAGAAATATTTAATGCATGTACATGTGAATGCAATTGTATCCCCTCAAAGAGCTCATCCTCAATTAATACTTGTCTACAGGGTATCAATGAAATTATGCTAAGATTCTCTTTAATTGATCTCTAATCTTTGTAATATCCTTTTATTCTTTTGTCTTTTTTTAATGCAAAGCTTGCTAATTCTAACTGTTTAAGAAATCAGCCTGGAAACCTTTAGAACCAGAGCATACGTAAGTCTCATTCAGTTTTCCATATCAGAAACAGCTGGTTTAATCCTCCGAAGTGCTTCATATACATTATCACAACAATCCTTATTTACAACAATCTGGTCAGATGGGCTATTAATATTATTCCCACATTACAATATTCACAGGTAGAGGCCCTGAAGCATAGTGGTTTAGGTAAGATTTCAATTAGATGAGGGGAATTGGCATCCCAGACCACCTCCTTTTGTTAACTGCAACATGGGTGGCTATGTGTCATGCTCTTTCTTGTTTAAGTTCATTATTTTCAATATTTAAGAATGGAAGCTTTTATAAACATTAGCCTATATATATGGTCATTTAACTTTACATTGTTCTCGGCAGATTTGTTTTAGAGCAGGTGAAAGAACATCAATTAAGAAAACAGCCTCAAGGCTAATTGCTGTGGCATACAACCTGTGAAATGACATTTTGTTTTGTTTTGTTTTGTATTGCACATGTTTAAATTTACGGGAGCGCTCATGGTGAGTCGCTTTGTGCAGCTGTAGCATTTTCCAGTTACTGCACATACTGGCAGAGGAGAGCTGGTTACTGTTCTTGTTTGTAGCGACAAATTCTATGCAAGGAAATGGTTCAGAAAACTTTAGTTCAAAAGATCACTGAACACATTAGATGGAGTTTTGCTCTTTGGTCGACTTTATGTGTTGGCACTGATTTTTTTCTATCAAATGTGTACTCTTCTGTAACTAGAGTGCCCAGCACAGGTGGCTGCCCTCATGGACTGGTTGTCTCCTTTGTTTTCAGTGTTATAATTCTTTTTTAGGGTTGTAAAGAATATCGTAGCATGGGTCCTTGGTATCCACTGGGGTTTAGCTACAGTACCCTCTTGTGAATACCAAACTGTGTGGATGCTCAAGGCCAGTTATATAAAGTGTTGTACTAAAATTGTTTCCCTGGTATAAAATGGCACAATTGAGGCTTGTTTTGGAATGGTGTATGTTTTAATTTTCAAGCCATAGATGGTTGACCTCCTGAATACAGAATGTGTGGGAATGGAGGGCTGATATATTGTTATCAATTTGCCTACATTCGGAAGCTAATCCATTTTAGCTACCCTGCTTGGACTACCCATTTTGCAACCACTTGCCTGGCCCTGCAAAGGTCTGTATCCTGAAGCGACTCACTGCGATCTGTTCTGTAGCCGTTTTCCATGGCTGGGGACTTCTTATCTTAAATAATGCATTTTCTTCTTATTTGCAAAGTTTTAGGTGTGTTTCAAAGGTCATGCAAACAGGAGCATTTGATGTACATCTTCCCATGGTAGATACGGCTTCTGACATGCAATCCTATGTCGAGCATGGGATATAACTAAGGCATTGTGTATCTGGGGTCAACACGTTACATTTTTTGGAGTATTATGGATTTTAGAATAAGAGATATTCAACCAGGAATTCAACCAAATACTTTCCATGAAAATGTGCAGCTAATGCACCACCCTCAACTGTGCAGATGGTCTCCAAGCCACACCAGAAACCTGGGCATCCAGACACAGCTGAATCCCAAAATACATCCAAATGGTGGTCTTCAGTGGAAGTATAACCCCATTTCCATTCTACAGTTCCTTGCAGAACAGCATCATGCATTTATATTTAATGCTTTATTGGTTTAGGACAGTGGTTTCCAACCTTTGAGCCTCCTGGTGTTTTGAAGTTCAACTCCCAGAAATCCCAGCCAGCTTACCAGCTGTCGGAGCTGAAGTCCAAAACACCTGGAGGCCCAAAGGTTGGGAACCACTGGTTTAGGAGAATGGCTGGAACAAATGGAACCTTCATATGAATTTACACATTCTGCTGCACAAAAGGTGCCACTTACTTCAAAGAGGTTGTCCCTGAAGACAGTCCCGTCCTTAGTGAGCTGTCACTACTACTAACTCGTGGCTGGCATCTCTGTGGTGTATTATGTGAGATGTCTCTACTATAGATTAATGTTATTTACATTTCAAAGCTGAAACAACATGTGCAAGAACACTTAATATGGCATTAGTGTAGGAGGCTACAGATTCATGCACTACAGACAGCTTCATTAAGAAGCTGTTTCTTGACATGGCCCACACACTTCTGTTTAGTGATCTCAAAATTCTGCCTTCCTCTCCTTTTACATAATAATGCTAGTGGCATGTTCATTTTCTTAAGGTAAAAGTAAAGGTTTCCCCTGACGTTAAGTCTAGTTGTGTCCAACTCTGGGGGTTGGTGCTCATCTCCATTTCTAAGCCGAAGAGCCGGCATTGTATGTAAACACCTCCAAGGTCATGTGGGCGGCATGACTGGATAGAACGCTGTTACCTTCCTGCCGGAGCGGTACCTATTGATCTACTCACATTTGCATGTTTTTGAACTGCTAGGTTGGCAGAAGCTGGAGCTAACAGCGGGCACTCACTCTGCTCCCTGGGTTTGAACCTGGGACATTTCGGTCTGCAAGTTCAGCAGCTCAGTGCTTTAACACACTGAGCCACCAGAGGCTCCTTTCATTTTCTTATTGTATGGTTAATGGAGATAGGAATTCATAAGCACTGTGTGTTTCTGGGTGATTTACAGAAATCATGGGTAACATAAGGGGAAAGCAAAGACATTTGTATTTGGTGAAACTTCTTCATGATTGTGTTTACATGTTGTGTCTAAATTTGGTGAGTGTTTCAAATGCCTGCTCACCATATTAATCCAGGTTTTGGTTTGCCAGGAGCTTTTTTATAGTTAGAAGTCTACTTCATGAACTACATAAAGTACAATGAAAAGAACATAATCAGGAGTATGTGCTCTTGTGTACACTATGTATACTACAAACCCACTCAGATTCAGTATATGAGAAAACACATATACAAGTGAACAATGTTAGAAATTAAGAGAATAGACATATAAGAACACATGTTAATCCGGAGCATGAAAATAATATAAGCTAAAGAAACTCTGTGGCTATTTCCAATGTTCCACGGACTTACAGTATTTCTCTTCTAGCTGCTGTTGTCTTTTTGCTATTTGTTCACTGACTTGAGAAACTAGATATTGGTATACATGCTATAAAAAGGACACTTGTGTTGATATGTACAGTTTTGTTTTGTTTTTAAAAGAATGACAAACAGAAGCTCTTTCTCTCCAAAATATGAATGGCTCTTAGACATTTCACAAAGCACTATAATATCCATAGTCAGCGATAGGATTTGCAAAACCTACCTCTTACAAATAATTAATTTTGACACAATCTTATAGATTGTCTCAAGGATGAGCAATAATAACAACAAGATGCAAGGGATTAAAAAGATGATGATAGCTTTTGGAGTTGATCTGAAGGTTGAAATTTGAAGGTCTCAACTTTCACTATTGAGTCCCGTCTCCATGTCTGTTACTAGTATACCACATCATTCCTATTATTCATTTCTAACCTTTATGCTCCATCTTCCAGGGACCACTCACTGTTATTAAAATAATTAGGATTACTGCTGCTTTGCTTTTGAAGCCTTTAGTAGTGCTGGCATTTGTTTTTGTCCTTATTATAACAAGTCCCTGCAGCCCCTTTAAAACTGAGATAGTGTAACCTCGTAGCATAACTTTTGATGGCTGAGCTAGCTTCATCATGCAAATATAGTAGACCAAGTTGACAAAAACTGAGGCTACAAACCTATTACCCTAAGTCTCAAAGAATGCTACAAGTTACTTTTGCATACTGGTGTAAACTAATATAGCTTAGTCTTTGAGTACTACAATAATGCGAAGTCTTGTTTCTGTGTGGCAGTGCACCCATATATATAAGGACCACTATGTGAAGGTACCTTTCAGTAGCTCCTTTTAACATACCCATATGATGATCCTTCCATCTTATTATAAATGGTGGAGTGAGAATTATGTGGCCCTCCAGATGTTCTTGAACTCAAACATCCAGCATTCCTGACAATCCATTATGCTGGGAGGAGCTACTGAAATTTGCAGTTTGACTCTGCTTATACCCAAAATAAAAAAGCTTATGACATCATATCATCCCACCTATTTTTAGAATTGCACGCTCATGAAGCTTAGCTGAACATTTAGAAATACAATTTAGGGAAATCAGTGTGAATATATCAATATGAGTGTTGAAAAAAAGAGTTCTAACTGTTGAACAGATTCCAAAGTCTTACTCTCCATTTCAATGTCTCACTCGGTGTTAGAAATTTCGAAGCAGAGGGAAAATTTAATAGTGTGTTTGTGGGAGTTCTCTCCACTCATATTGCTTTCATTTGTCCCTGTAGCTATACCCCTGGCCTTTGGTTCATACTTTCTATTGGATCGCATTAGAACACTGTTATAGGAGACACTTGAAATATAACGTGACTGGGAAACTTGAGGACAAAAGGACATGCCTGCTATCACATCTATATTGACTGCAGATAAATTGTATTACATAGCTGCAGTCTAGTATGAGTTTTAAAATGCAATAAAATTTTAAAATCTGATAAACCTTTGCCTGTACAACATCTAAATTTACTTCGGAATCTAAGAACACAGAATCTTCCTCAGATAATAACTGAACTTTGCCAAAATGGGCTTGTAACCTCATAGAGAACAGGAACAGACCGACGTTGCAAGAGGAGAGACTTTGCAATGGCAAAGAGGGGGGGAAATGCTGCCTTTGTTGCCAGTCATTTCAGTCTTTCTGGAGGAAGGCAGGGACTGAATGTTCTGTCTACATATGCTCTTTATAACATTTCTTTTGTATTGTACTGTGTGTTTATTTTATGTGTTGTTTTAGGCACCTTGTGCCATATGTAAGCCACTCTTGAGTCTCTTCGGGGAGATGGAGGCAGGGTGTAAAAATAAAATTATTATAGCAAACAAGAGGCAGGCCTGTGAACGAAAATTCTAACAATAAAACTTCTTTGTCTGGATTATTTATTTCTTTGCCTGATGAAAAAGTCAGTGGGCTTCGAAAACTAGCTTAATGATTTTTGTGACTTGTAGTTAGCCTAAAACAGGTATCACCACAATGTACACTTTAGATTTTAGTGTTAAAACGATGTAAGAAGGCTGATACTCAAAGGAAACCCAAGTCTCTCCCTGCAAGGACTGTCTAGCTTTGGTTAATTCTTATGGCTGGTCTTGGTTTTAACTGGTGAACTCCTGAATCTCCAAGACAAAGCAGAGAACTAATTATATATCTTCCATCTTATGAAGACATTTGTTGTTTGCAAAAGTTGTTCAGGTTATCACTTCTGCATGCCATTGTTAGAAGTTGTGATTGCAAAAGTAAATGGTGGAATATCCAACAGAACAAACTATATTTTGCAGTGGTCTTTGGGGAGGCGTACAACAGAGACCTGAGTCTGAATACAACTGATAACAGAAGTAGCTGAGGCTGGCACAATCAATCTACATTAAAGCAGTCCATCCAGTCGGGGATAAGTGTGCAGAACAATTGGAACTAATAGACAAAAGTTGTGACTGTGAAAAACAGCTGCCTAGGGCAAAGAAGAGTAAGATGAATACAAATAGAAATCTAGTTCATTCTGTCTGTTGTGCATTTTCTGTCTCACTCTTTAGCTTACTCCACAGGAGTAGTAATAGGGGCCACCTCTCGTCAAACTCATTTTTGACAGGTGCCACGCCCCCTTGAAGCAGGAAGTCCTGCCCCTTGAAGCAGGAAGTGCCACCTCCTAAAAGAGGAACTCCCTCCTCCTAAAAACAGGAAATGCAATCCCGGGAGACCCTTCCCCCTGAGGTGAAGCCCTCCCACAGCCCACAGCCCACCCACCCCCCACCCCTACCATAAGCCGCCCATGTGATGGGTATGTCTATGGTGCATGTTCCCTACTCCTACTGCAGGAGCTTACCACGTGGTGGGGCAAGCACAGACATGTTTCAATGAGGCATTCATGGTGATGCGTATGGGCTGAAAGGCCCCTTGCCTAGACTGACCCCTCTGCTTGAGGAAATGGGGCAGCCAGGACCGTGTGCTAGGTCTTAGTGGTGAGCTCTGTGCTCTGTGACCAACAGCCAATGGATTTAGGCCCATAAGGTCATCATGTGATACTGGGAGGGCCCATTAGGGCGGAGCTTTTAGGAATAAATACTCCATGTGAGTTTTAGTGCATCCCTTGACTGCTTTCAGAGGAATGGAAAATATGGAATTATCAGATGCCAGTGTTTCTTCCTCAGAGCTACCTGATTCAACAGTTGATGAATCCCAAAGCAGGAAACGCTTCATAAGTTCAAGTTCTGATGAGGATGATGACTGTGATTTAGCTAAAAGAAAATGTGAGGAAGACCGGGTGGTTTCCGAATCAGCTAACAGGCTTTTGGAAACACTTTCATCAGAACCAGCAATACCATCCTCTGAGCAGGTAAAAAACATAAAACTATTATTCTGATCCCTCTTAGGGTTGAAAGGGTCTATTTCAAGGAGCAAAATTGTGAACTGAAAGCACTTACACTTATCTTTTAAATCATTTTAGGGGGTTACAGAAAATTCATCAGGGGCAGCTAAAGAAGAAGAAGTGAAGTCACCATCTATCGCTGCTATTTGGAAGCTATGCTGCGTAGCATCAAGCCAGCTACAAGTAAGTATGAGTTTTGAAGAGATGTGTTTTATGTATGGGTGGGGTGGTAGTCACTGAATGTGCGTGTTTTAAAATCTGATTAATTTTATTATTTATAGGAGACCCCTGAAATGAGTGCTATTCAACGCCCAGGCCATGTGATTATGTCAAGCATTCTTGGATTGGATGTCAAGACTGAAACAGTGAATGTAGAGCAGAAGACGGTCATGTTGGAGACCGCCAAAGCAACCGTTTACGGGATATTAGATCACTGTTTAAACGAAATATTATTTGAGGCGTGTCCGGGTTGTCAGATTTTTGCAGGGAATCAGATGAGTCATGAATGTGTGTTATGGAACAACAAATTCCTAAGCAAAAAATTGAAGGATATTTGTGGAAATTTATGCTTCATAAATACCCTTCATATTTTACTTTTGATAGGTTACTGTCAAAACTCTCTGTATATGACCTCTGAAATATTGGACTACATTATGAATTTGGTAACATATATTGGCCAAACTGATAAGGCTATTAAAGTTCTAAATGCTGGATTGAAGAGTTGCAACCAGGAGATTCTGCAGCAAGTCAAAACTGTGCTAAAAAACCGTCCATACAAACATTATGTCAAATTTTGGCCTATTATAACTAATTTTAAGAAAGAGTAAAACTTGCAGCTATTGATGACTGTTTTTAAAAATTCAAAAAAGTGTGTTACATTGAAATAAAATATATGGTACTTTCAATAATGGGATAAAATAAAATGGATTTAAAAACAACATAATGCTCAATGTGTTTTTTATTTGAGGGCTTCCCTTTAGAAGTACATTTAATGAACACTCATAAGTTTTCTAATGTATATATATATATATCTAACTAAATAGAAAAGTGAAAATGCGTGCCTGTTTATTGATCCTTCTGACAAAACAGGAAATGCATATTTCAGTGGTCATGCCATGGACAGATGCTGATGACTTCTGAAAAACAGAGATAATAACCATCTCTGTGCCTGGATCTTTAAGTGTTACATTCCTTTAGAAATACGACCTTATAACCCAACATGCCCAATTTACCAGAAGATTATTTTAAAATGGGTAAAATAAAATGGATTTAAAAACAACATAATGCTCATTGTGTTTTTTATTTGAGGGGCTTACCTTTAGAAGTACATTTAATGAACACTCATAAGATTTCTAATGATATATATATATCTAACTAAATAGAAAAGTGAAAATATGTGCCTGTTTATTGATCCTTCTGACAATCAGGATATGCATATTTTCAGTGGCGTGGGGCCGGATGCTTAAGACTTCTGAAAAACAGAGATAATAAGCATCTCTGTGCCTGGATCTTTAACTGAATACACAAGGCGAAGTGTGGGCCCCTTTCTTTAACCATGTATTAATATATATATATTAAAATGCATCATTGGAAACATGGTTTATTTTTACAACCAAAAATAAAATAAATAATAAAATAAGGGTCCAACAGAACAACCCAATGTCTATAGGGAAGGGAGAGTGTTACAGTCCTTTAGAAAATACAAGTCCTTATAGCCCATCATGCCCCATTTAGCAGATTATTTTAAAATGGGGTAAAATAAAAATGGATTTTAAAAAAACATAATGCACAATGTGCTTTTATTTGAGGGTTTCCCTTTTGGAAATACATTTCAACTACTCTTTAAGGCGTATATTGCTAATTTTCTTCAATATACCTTTCCCCAACCCCTTCCCTCAAAATAAAAAAAAGTATGATACCCATTTATTTAATAGAGATTTATATAAATGTTTCTGTACAACATGTATGCCTAACTGCAAATATGACCACACCTCAAAAGGAGGGTGTTTGTCTCATCAGCCAATGGGAATTCTCAGTTTAAAAGCGGATGGAAAGGCGGCCCCAACCAGAAAAGAGGACCCCCTTACGCTTTAAAAACCCTGGGACATCCTGGGTTCAATCCTCTGGCCCATGCAACATTTCTGGCTGAATTGGTAAGTCCAAACCTTTCTCCCAACCTCCTCTCTCTCTCTCTCTCTCTCTCTCTCTCTCTCTCTCTATATATATATATATATATATATATATATATAGTTTAAGATTTTAAAATAATTTAACATGTGGGTCAACCTCTTATGGGATGTTTTTTTAAAAAGTCTCTATGGCTGAATCCTGTCCTTTAAAAGGCTATGATGGGTGACCCTTGGTGGTAAAACTGTACCTATTTCACTTAACATTAAATTAAAATGTTATTTATTTGTTATTAAATTGTTATTATTAAATTGTTATTAATAGAGTTTTATATATTTTACATATAAAATATATATAGCTAATTTCCATAGCTATATATATTTCCATAGCCGTGTCTTGTTTGGTTAGGTGGGAGAAAGGCCCATTCAAAAAAAGTCAAGGAACATGAAAGGCCCCTGCAGATTATCTGTATATGCTTATCTACTGTATTGACCTAATTACTGTAACAAAAGAATGCTCCTCTGGAAATAGGTAATACACATTCAAACCATCCTAGGCAAATGGGTACTTATGAAAATCAGGGCTAATGAATTACTTGTGCCTGGTACTCTAACCTAATACACAATCCTATACCTCTAGGCTGGCTTCATTTGAGGTCAGACACCCAATTGTCATTTAATAGATTTTTATATATAATTTAACCTCTGAGGATGCCTGCCATAGATGTCCCCATTGGGGAGATGGTGGCGGGGTATAAATAAAGTATTATTATTATTATTATTATTATTATTATTATTATTATTATTATGTGGGCGAAACGTCAGGAGAGAATACTTTTGGAACATGGCCATTCAGCCCGAAAGACATACAACAACCCTATAATTTAATCTGTTTCATTGGAAGCTACGGCTTATTTTTACAACAGAAAATAGGGTACATTATTTTGTTTGTTTGCTTTATATAAATAATAACAAAAAGGATGTAGATTTTTATTTTATTTATTTATACAGGGAATATCAACCACTTTAGATTATAAACATATAACATAAATTCAACAATCGACAATTTTGTTTTACCATCCATTAGAGCATTCATGTATTTCACCCCATGTTCCTAGAAAAAATGAGAAATAAGATTCTGTTATGCTAGTTTTAATTAATTAATCTAATTACTATATTTATATATTGACCTTCTTACCAGAAAAGTGGGGGGGGGGGGCAATTTGGCTCACAAATTATACGTACATACAATATATTATATTATTACCATAGTACAATATTAACATCATATATTACCATATTGTACTATGACACTATACGGTAATATTATTTATATATGTGTGTGTGTGTGTATGTGTATAATATTACCGGTATTATATTGTAATATTAATATTAGTATTATATTGTACCACATCATAATATTATTACCAATATTATATGTACATACAATAAATTATATGTACATACAATACTGTATATTATATATAATATTATTATCAATATTATATGTATACACAATAATGTATATTAAATTGAATATTATAAAGTTTTAAGAGTTTATTTTACTTACCAAGCCTCCATGACGGCAAAGCCATTTAGATTCATGATCTAGCAAGAATGCTGTGATGCATTCAGCTACATTATCGACATGAACTTCTGTGTAGGGCATTTTTCTGACTAAAATGCATCCAAATAATATTATAGAAAAAATTCTGCCCCAGTTAATCTTGCCATCGGAAAATGTTTGCTGCATCACATGTTGAAGGATTTCACAGCTCTGTGTGGGAGTGTCCAATTGCAGAGGTGATATTATAGGAAAGATCCTGGCATCCAACTCATTCATTTTTTGTAAAGAGATACATATCTCAGTATCTAATGATGTTTTGGGGGCTTTTCCAGCTGCCAAATTCAGGTAAGATTGAATAATCCTGAACGTTTGTTTTTCAATTTCTGGTAATCTGTCAGGGTGGGTCCAATCCATGGTGTCTGGCGCGGTTTGGGTCTTGTATGGAAATGTGTCTCAGCAATGATTGCACAACCTGTTTAATGCTTGCCTCTTAACCCTCTCCACCTTCTTAGATTCAACAACTCAAACCATCAGAAATGAGCAACATCAACCAACATTTCTATCCTAACGTTCATATCCAGTACCCAGCCATCATAGAAAATATGCCGTTACCAGATGAAATTACTTATGAGGATGTGCAAATTTCTCAGCTGGAAGTGGATGATGCTCAAATGATGGGTTTGTCCTTATACTCCAAAGGTTATTTAATAATAAAATGAACGCCCACCCAGTGTGTGTGTGTCTTTTCTGAAATGATTGTCTGTTTTCCACAGAACAAGCACTTCGTCATGAGGATGCTGATTTCAAGACTGTGGAGAAACCAAAGGCTATTCCACCAACTTCCAAGCATGCAGGTAATGATGAATGGTAGTAAAACACAGAACATAAATACTACAACAAAAATTAACAAAGTCGCAATCACACAAAATAACAAACTTACAGAAATCAACAGAACATCACTCTGTAAATATGAGAAACAGCTACTCAGGTGTATGTATTTGCATTTCCAGATAAGGAGACCAACATGCCCACTCCAAAGACTACCAATCTATCAACTTCAAAAACTCGAGGTAATTGTATGCCCCACAGAACATCTCTCTGTAAATATGAGAAATAGCCACACGTGATTGTGTTTAGGTATTTTATTATATTTATTATATCTTTTAGGAACCCGCTTGAAGCGAGCCAGGCCAGAAACTCAGGAATCAGCTAGACCTCAAAAGAAGAAGAAAGGCAACAATGACATTGTGCTGAATTCGGAAGATGATCATGACTGTGAAATTATGAGCACTGCGGGGGAATGCTTTGCTGAAATTCGTAGATTGAACGATGAAGCGGACGACAATTATAAACAGTCTATTGCTTTAAAAATGAGATTGGATCAAATCGTCGGTCATGAAATTCCAAAACTTCTCAAAGCAATTAAAGCATGTAAAAATTATAACCCTCTTACAAACTCAACTCACTATCAGATAGGTAGAGGGTTGCACAAGCGGGGTAGAAGAAAGCAAAAGAAGCTCACACCTAGAGAACTGTACTGGAAAAGGAGACGTAGATTGATAACAAAGGCGAGAAAAACTCTTGCCAGGTCCAGAAGTAAACAAAAACATAAAAGCAATAGAGACTCAATGAGGTCAGACCCGGCTTCTTCTTCCAGTACAGACACCCAGAGGGATGGACATTCTCCTGAACCTCAACAGGTAGAATCCCCATCTAACGAGGTTGAGTACCGACCTCAACAGGAAGACACCTCTGGTGAGGAGGATGATGGGTCACCCCCTGTGTTTGCAGAATGCGTGCACAGGTGGCAATTTACCTTTCCTAGTTATAACACATTGCGGATCGGGGAGGTATACCGTTTCAGAAATTTAGAAACCGTGAGGTCATATGCACAGGTTATAAATGCATTATACACAGCGATCCAGGGCATCTTAGACAATCTGAACCAGAGAATTGATCCCGAAGATTTTGTTCAGGTGAGATTAGAAGCCTCAGGGTTACGAAATCCACTCTTCTCTTTTAAAAGAAGTAGGGATCTCTTTAATGCTGAGGAGTTTCTAGTCCAGCTGAGTCGTCTATTACAGAGCAATATGGAAATCTGCGCTCATGGTGATTTTGAGCTCGTGGTCACTATAACAAAACCGCCACAAGGTGGAGCACGTCGAAAACTGAGTTCCATTCCAGCCAGTGAAATAATTGCTAGGAAGAGACAGTATCTGATAGACCTGAATTATGCAGGTGGCAATATGTGTTTTGCTGGAGCTTTATTTGGTGTTATGAGTTTACATAAACCCACAGATTCAGAAATGTTGACAGCTGCTCAAAAACTGCATATGGAACTCGGATGGTCTGATCAAAAAAAGGTAACCCTTAATGATATTTCTACTGTTGAACAACATTTAAGAGTCAATATCGATGTTGCTTATTACTCAAAAAAGTCAGAGTGGGCTCTGTTTAAAACACAGGGCCCCATTTATCCTCAAGCCTATACTCTACTCTTACATGATGAGCATTTCTATGGGGTTCTGAATGTAAAAGCGCTATTTGGCATCCGAAACTACTGTCAATTTTGTCGCAAACTCTATAATCATGACCATCATTCATGTCTATTTTATTGCAGAATGTGTTTGAGAAAGGGGTGTGATAATGTGATAGGGAAACAGGTTCGATGCCCCCGATGTAAGTTTCATTGTAGGTCTGAGGCTTGCTTAAAATTACACCAACAGCTGGGTTTAGAGAAGAAAGTCAAATGTCTAGCGAGAATGTATTGTACAAAGTGTCGATATTATCAGGAGCTGGATCACGATGATGAAAAGTGTAAAGGGAGACAGTGTACGGTCTGCTGGGGTTACATTGTTGAAGATGAGGGTCATTTGTGTTACATGCAACCGCTTAAACAGCCAAAGCTTTCTGTGAAATATTTATTTTACGATTTTGAATGTCACCAGAGTACGGGGGCTCACGTGCCGAATTTTTGCTTTGTAAAAGCTTATTCTGGGGAGACTGTGGAGTGTTTTAAACCAGATTTTGTGGAGGAGAATAGTGGGTCTGAAGACAGTGATGGTGAAATTGAGGTGGAAGGGGAAAGGGAGCCATGGAAGTTTGCAGGCAAAACCTGGGAATTTAAGGGCGAAAACTGTATTGAACAATTTATTAAAACGTTTACAAAAGATGGAGCCTTTAAAGATGCAACATTCATAGCTCACAATTCAAAGGGATATGACTGTTATTTTATACTCCGACAGTTGGTGAAAGAAAAACTGGATGTTGAAATTATAGCACAGGGTGGGAAGTTGATCTGTGTTACTGTGGTAGGACTCTCCATAAAATTCATTGACTCACTCAGTCACCTACCCATGGCACTCTCTAAATTACCAAAGGCTTTGGGATTTGAGGATGCCAAGGGGTATTTTCCACATTATTTTAACAAGCCTGAGAATTGGGATTATGTAGGGCCAATGCCACAGCCCGAATGCTATGGCGTAGAATACATGATGCCTGCTGAAAAGGCAGCCTTTACAGCCTGGTATGCAGAGAACCAGTCAAAAACCTTTGATATGCAGAAAGAGCTTGCATTCTATTGTCAGAAGGATGTTGAGATTTTGGAGCAGGCCTGTACCAAGTACAGACATGAAATAGTGCAGCTCACAATGGGTATAAGAGAAGTCATGGTAGGCAAGAAAAAAGACAAAGTCAAGAGGTACAGGGTCGCTATTGATCCTTTTCAATACCCTACCATTGCAGGTGTGGCTCTCGCCATGTATAGGTTCAAATTTCTTAGGGTAAATACTATAGCGATTCCAAGTTGTAATGATTACCATAATCAGTACAAGCGATTCTCATCCGCCTCTATACAGTGGCTCTCTTTTGTCAGTCATAAGGAAAAAGTTGAAATACGTCACGCATTGAATGGTGGGGAGGTTAAAGTTGGAAATTATTTTCTGGATGGTTTTGCAGTTGTGGATGATAAGAAAGTTGCCTATGAGTATTTCGGTTGTTTTTTTCATGGTTGTTTGATTTGTTATTCTCCAGAGGAGGACAACCCCGTGGTGGGGAAATCTTACGAGTTTCTTTTTAACGCGACACAGAAAAGGACCGCGGAGCTCCAAAGCCTAGGGTTTGAAGTGCGTTCCATTTGGGAGCACGAGTGGAGAAATATGGTAAAAACAGATTTGGAAGTCCAGGCTTATCTTGCAAAAGCCAGTTTTCCTGAACCCCTAAAACCTCGCGATGCGCTTTTTGGGGGTCGTACAAATGCAATATGCCTCTATTATAAACCTAAAGATGGGGAATCTGTGAAATATTATGACTTTACTAGTCTGTACCCCTATGTAAACAAAACAAAAGAGTACCCCTTGGGGCATCCTGAAATCATTTACAAGGATTTCAAGCCCCTTTCAAATTATTTTGGACTAGTTAAGGCCAAGGTTTTTCCCCCTAGAAATCTCTATTTTCCAGTTTTGCCTTCCAGAATCTCTGGAAAACTCATGTTCGTACTGTGCTCAACCTGTGCAGAAGCACGACATCTGGACCCTTGTGACCACACAGATGAGGAAAGAGCGTTAATTGGAACATGGTGTACAATCGAGTTGAATGTAGCTATAGAGAAGGGCTACAAAGTTGTTGAAATTTATGAGGTGTGGCATTTTGAGCATCGTTCTGCAGATCTGTTTTCAGGGTATATAAAGATGCATCTTCGTCAAAAGCAGGAGGCTTCAGGTTACCCACAGTGGTGTGTGAGTAAACAAGATAAATCTAAATATATAAGGGATTATCATGCACGGGAGGGGGTGCGTTTACGCAGAAACAAGATTGCAGTGAATCCTGCAAAACGTCAAATTGCCAAACTGTTTTTAAACTCATTGTGGGGCAAGTTTGGACAGAGAACAAATTTACCTGTCACACAAGTACTGAGAGATCCTGAGGATTTCTTTCAGATTCTATTTTCTGATGCTTATAAGGTGTCCATGTCTGAATGTCTGGATGATGAGGCTGTCTGTCTCTCATGGAAATATTCAGAGGACCGTGTGACAACCGCTGGGCGTAAAAATGAATTCATAGCATGTTTTACCACTGCTTATGCTAGACTTGAACTCTACAAGTTGCTAGATAAATTAGGTAGTCGTGTTTTGTATCACGACACGGACAGTGTCATTTTTGTGAGTCGGGAAGGGGAATGGGAACCGCCTCTAGGAGATTATTTAGGGGATCTTACTGACGAAATTTCATCAGGCCGGTCTATCACAGAATTTGTCAGTGTAGGTCCAAAATCCTATGGATATAAATTGACTGATGGCACAGCTTGTTTGAAAGTTAAGGGAATCACCCTGAATAGTGCTAACTGTGAGAAAATTAATTTCAGCAGTCTAAAAGACTTGGCATTCGCTTACGTCTCGGACAAGAAAGGCTGCCAGCCTCGTGAAATTGTGATACATCAGCCGGGTATTGTTCGAAATAAGCGTCAGTGGACGCTTCATACGAAAACCCTCAAAAAAACACAGAAGGTTGTTTTTGATAAAAGAGTAATTAAAGACGGATTTACAACGCTCCCTTATGGATACTGATTTGCAGACCCGATGGCAGCATCCCTTCTCTGCTATTCTAGCAGGTCCGAGTGGCTGTGGTAAAACCTTTTTTATAAAAAATATGCTGGATAATGCCGATCATGTGTTCTCTGTACTACCTCAAAATATTGTGTGGTTTTACAGTTGCTGGCAACCCCTGTACAATGAACTCCAATGTAAATACCCCTTTATCCAGTTTGTGCAGGGTTTACCTGAAAAATTTGATGATGATGAATTGTTACCACCCAATAAAGTCAATTTTATAGTAATCGATGATTTGATGCAGCCTGCTTGCGATAACCGTGGTTTGGAGATGTGTTTCACCCAGTATGTCCATCACCGGAATATAAGTGTTTTCCTCATCACACAAAATATTTTTTGCAAAGGAAAAAGCAACAGAACCATCAGTCTTAATGCAAAATATATGGTACTGTTTAAAAACCCCCGGGATAAACTACAAATTGCTACTTTGGCACGACAGATGTATCCAGGAAATGTGAGTTTTTTCATGGAATCCTACGCAGACGCAACAAGCAAACCTCACGGTTATTTAATGATAGATTTGAATGGTACTACACCCGAAACATACAGATTAAGAACTGGAATCTTCCCGCCAGATTGGCCTGTGGTATATTTGATGAAGAAAAAATCCCGGAGTTACAAAAGGCAACTGTTTTAAAACGGCGTAGGACCTGCGGCTGCCTGCTCCTCCTGGATAATATGTCCAATCGTGTAAAGAGAAACCTGGAACTTTTAAAACTACTTATTAAGGTACCACCACGCCAGAGAAAAGCCATTTTGTGCACGGGCTCCAATGATTTAATTGCTACTATCTCAGAAATAGCACTCAATACTTTAAAGGGAAACATCCCCTTGGCCCCGCACCAGCTACGGGCGTTGAGAAAAAGGCGCCGCCTTATTAGAATTCTGGGAAACAGCAAAGTGTCTCTTCGAAAAAAGAAGTGCCTTGTGAAACAGTCTGGAGGGTTTTTGGGACCTCTGCTAAGTTTTGCCGTTCCTCTGTTAACCAGTTTTCTAACCAAACAGTGATGGAATATGCTGAAAAAATGTATCTGGTTCCCAGCCGTCAACTGGATCAATTAAGAGGCGCACCTCCCAAGGATGAAAACATCCGAACTACAGCCATCTCATCCCTAGATAGAGAAATGCAAGAGATTCTACGAAGGTCTGATTTATCCGAACATGAAAAAGCACGACTCTACGATACCTTACTTCAAAAATATTTAACTCATGTAAAACAGAGGGATGCTGAGAAGCAAAGTTTAAATCTGTTTCTATCTGAACCACCTGCTGAAGAAACACCACAGCCCCCTTCTGACACCGTGTTTCGTGAAGTGGTGGACGGCCTGCCTGCTAGATACAAGAATCATGCGAGATTGATGCTCAGCAAAATAAGCCAAAACAAGAATATTTCTACATGGGATGATAAAGGATCCTTTGTGTATAAAGGAGCGGTGATTCCCGGATCTAACATCTTGGACCTGGTCAAAGCTGCGATCCAAACTCACGCCTTACCTGTCACACGTCTCCCTAAAGGGTGGGATGCCTTTATGAGGGCCTTGGCCGAAATAAACACCCCGACATCTGTGGTTGGTAATACGTCCAATAGAGAACTTCTGGACTATCTAAAGAACCCTAAGGGTTCACCCCCAACTCAAACTCCGTCTCTGTCACGCAGATCTTCTAAAAAGCAACGCCAGGCCAGCACCCCTGCATGGCTCAGCTTATAATACATTTTATTTTCAATGAATAAAATACTTATATTCTTAAAACCTATTTTGTTGTTTGTGAATGTTCTTTTAAAAACGACAGACACGTATCATATTCCAAAAGCAGCTCTAGGAGGAGCTTTTTATTAAACACGATTATGAAATGCACTACAGGACATACATTGTTGTATCGTTTGGAACATATCCGAGGCACGTGGTCTTGTGTTCATTTTCTTTACAAATTGAAGAACCATTTTGTCATTTTTATCCAAATCGTCGGAATATAATGCGTGAATATTTTTAAAGTCCAGTCCCTTGCAGCGTTGATGAAGGAAAAATATGCAGTGATGTCCGCAAACAACAGAGTCTGAGGCCTGTACAGGCCTGCATTGATACACAGTTTTGTCGGCGTTTCTTTTTAAAAAGTTCACGATGGTTTTGGGAAACAAGGCATAGTCAGGAGGGTGTCCATATGAGTCAAAAAATTCTGCAGTTCTTTCATTCGGCAGGTAAACAGCTAACCAGTGTTCCCCGGGGAGGTTATGGGGATGAGTGTTGATAATCAACGCGAGCGGCCTTTGCTGCAGATGCTTTCTCGGAAGCATGTCACATGGTAACACCCCATAGAAACTCTTTTGAGTATAGGGATTTGAGCTTAGTAGATGAGTTAACTGAAGGCTATCCATCTCACATATAATCAAACAAGACATTTCTCCTGTGATTTATTTCTATCACGTTGTCAAAAACACCGTAAACCAGCATATTGACGGTTGTTGGTAGAGGCTTGGCGAAACGCAGCTCTGCCCTCAGGTTTCCAGTTTTAATCAGGGAGTAGTGGTCGGCACATTCTTGATCTGGAGTCAAGTCAAACGCAAAGAGCGTGTAGCCTTTTGCATACTCCTCACGGTTAATTAAAAGTGCGCTGTCTTTCATGTGTTTGCCAGCAGTCTGAACCAAACTCATATATTCTCTCACACAATTATCCTCTTCAAAATTGGGCTGAAATGGTTTCATGGGATACTGTTCTCCATCCAAGTAGAGAGCTGCAAAATTGATGTCATAATGCTTAAAGTTGAAAGGGTTTTTATTGTATGCACCACTGAAAGAATCGTTATCGACCAACCCTATCACCACCTGTTTAGGAAGTTGACCCAAAAACAGGTTCTCTTGATTGGAGACACGGCTCCCTACCGGTATGCTGAATACTTTCATGCTTACACGGTCCACTGGGTATTTGGCATTAGATGTCAAGAGGGCTTCAGCATGTCCAAGGCGGACACCGGGTGTCAATTTCACTTTTTTGACAAAGAGGGAGGCTGATAAAATATGTAATTTGTAACGCTTGTTTGCATCATTGCTCATTAAGCAGAAGGCATTTTTATTGCGGGTAAGTTTAATTTTCACATCGACACCGTTCAGCAGCAGTTTTTCTTGAAAAAACAGGTCAGCATGGAGATGTCCCATCAAGTCTATTTTTCTACTACCGGCTCCCAGGGTTGCTCTTTTGATAAAACCATCATTTTCTCCATCCAGCTCGGTAGACTCATGCTCCCCAGCATCATCTTTATAAAAAAGCCCCGCTGTAAATTGCGTGGCTAGTGTGTCTTCGCAATAGTTCAGCACGGATTCAATGTATGCTCTGTAAGGATAGCAGTTGTTACTTTGACTGATGAGACGGTCCCCTAAAGTCACATCTAACTGACTGAAAATGGAGGCTATCGGGTAATTCACGAGGCCTACCGCAGCATCGTTGGGGAGGTTTGTTCCGTCTTCATTCACCACTTTGCACGTCAAATATAGAAGTGTGTTGTTGAGATCCATGTAGTCTTCACCATTTCCAGCAATAAAAAAATCCAAGGGTGCGGCTTCTGTAAGAGCCGTTAGTGGGGGTACTTCGATATAAAGGCTTCTCTCGATACTAGTTTGTGTAGGCCCAATGTGAAACAAATCTAGTTCAGATTTAGTGCACTCTTCAGAACATCCGTGAATAAAAGCCATGATGCTGTTTTAGAATATATCGCTCATAGACTGTATCCTCTGCCTCTTTCTCGCTCCACGACGCTTCTGTGGTTTCTTTCTACGCTGCGCTTTCCTTTTAACAGGGCGGGGCGGGCCTTTCAACCTCACTTGTGATGCTTTTCTTTTTAAGCCTCTTCTCCTTCTAATATACATCAGCCCTGATCCCTCTTGTGGGTTTTCATGGGTTGTTCTGTTTAGAACTGCCTGTGTAAAATGACCGACCATGTCTTTGGCTATATTACGCGCAGCTGTTTTTGCGTGGGGTTTAATGATGTCCAGGCCTCTTCTCAAAAGCGGTACAGCTTTTCGGAAAAGGCTCCTGAAAATCCCACCCAGTCCTGAGCCGTACATTTGGGGGATACCATGATAACCCGGAAGTCCATTTCCAGCTTGTGCTCTGTAATAGTTTTTATAAAGACCGGGATCCCCATAGGATTTCAGGATGACCATTTTCTTTTTTAAAGATCCAATGTCCTCCTGGGACGGAAGTGTAGCTTCACAATCACCTTTCCAAAGCGAAATGGTATCTTTTTGTTCTGGTCTGACTTTATCTCAACAGTGAGAGTGTCGATGTGGTGTTTGCTCACCGGAATGTAGTGAGGTTTATCGTAACAAATGTTGACACACTCGTTATTCTTTCCCTTCACAGGTACGCAGCGCAGCAGAGGCACGTAGAAATCACCAACGAGCTGGTGCTCCACTATATTAGTGTAAACATATAATGTGTTGAAACCTCCTGTGATGTCTGCTGAGAAAGCTGACGCTCTGAGAGGAATGTTGGGAGACAGTCCTAATATACGCTGTAATTCCACGTCAGCTTCGATTGTACACTGATTCTCGGGTTTAATTAGGACCTTTCTGGTTGCGGGGTCATACTTAAGAATCGCATCGGGCGGTCTCTTGCGTGATGATATGCGCTCGTTCATGTATTCCAACAGCTCGGGGATGCTGGAATAATATCCATTCTGCAGCTGGAAGGACCACTTCTTTTCCCCCTGTGCAATTTCAAAGCGTGGGTCGGTGGTCACGTTATTCCAGGTGTGGGGGTACTGTATCTCAACTAGTCCTACTTCCCATGCCCCTGAGAGCTCTAGAGGTTTTGCTAAAGATATAGTAAAGCTTGAAATGCTGTTCCTAGGGAAGGCTCTAGCACTCGCGTTGCTAGGTAGTGTGAGATAAAAACTACCTCCCCCCATTTTCCTAGGCGTATAAAAAACACTGCCGCTACTCAGGTTCTGTTACTTCGGAAGCCAGAACCCAACTGTTGAACTTGCTAGGCCAGCCTAACCATTTCACTAGGCATTGCTTTCTCGCACCCCGACCTTTTGTGGCTAGAATTTTTTCAATCCTGTAGATGCGGTCTTTGTCAGTATTAATCTTTTGCAGTTCTTCAGGATAAAAGGTGCCAATGACATCTTCACCCGCATAATCTTTCAATAGAAATACAGGCCTGGATGTTTTTTGAAGAACCTGGTCCACGATGAATATCTCACTGGTAAAATTCTGTTCGTACCCCTTAGCAAATTTACCCTTGCTTTTGGAAATCCTCACATGGTCTCCTTTTCTGAATTGCGATAACTCCTCTTTTCTTTTCACATGTGGCCCATAAACTTTCCTCCACACGTCTAGAGCGTTGGAATCGTTAACATCTACGGGCCTTGTTTTGATAGTATGGTGAAAACTGTGGTTATAACTTTTGAGGAACATAGGCAATACATCAATATATGTAAAAGTGTTATGAGCTGTGAAATATCTCCACATTTTTGTTTTTAAAGTTCTGTTAAACCGCTCCACAACTCCTGCTTTAACTTCATTGTTGGTGACAAAGTGGTGAACCCCATGATGTTTCAACAGAGTGCTTACCGCCTTGTTTAGAAACTCCCGACCCCGGTCTGTCTGTAATTTTTCAGGTTTTCGACCATCTTGAGTGAAGATAGTGTTAAAGGCCTCCGACACCTCTCTACCTGACTTATCCTTCAGAGGCAACCCCCATGCGTATTTAGACAGGATATCTATCACTGTTAAAATGTACTTGTAACCCCTGTTAAACTTGGAAAGTCGCTGCATATCCACTAAATCAGCCTGCCATTGAGAATCCACATGAGATACAATAGTCTTGTTTCTTTTAAAATGGATCCTTGCTGGCCTGTGTAACGTGTAACTGTCTTGTTTGGATAGCCATTGAGTAACATCCCCCTTCCTTACAGTTTTGCATTGTTTTTTGGCCTCTTGAAAAAGCGGCCAAACACCTCCGAGGCTTCCTACCTTACCCGGCGAAAAATATATTTTCTTTAGGATTTCATCGGACTCTGACATTATGTCACCGAATGCAAGTATGAACACAGGGGTACAAAACAAACCAATTTTATTGTGAGACACACATAGCAGCTCTGCTCTGCAGAACAGGCTTTAAACACGCGGCATGCTGAAAAGCTCCATGGTCTGAGAGTCGCCAATCTGAAGATCCTCCACATCACCAGAAAACTGGATACAGCCCTACGGAGATCAAACAAATAGCATTGAGTCTACAACACTCATTTCATCATTCCTAAAGATATCTCATATTGCTCACACATCTCCCTTCCCCATACCAGACCAATCCCCACCAACTCCCCAAACAAGTATTCTAGCACGTACCGTAATATTCTCGAAACCATCAGTTGTGTTTTCATCAACAGCCATGACTTCCTTTTCCGCCGCTCCATCCTTCAACAGCTCCTCTAGGAGTGACCGATGGACGCATCTGCCTGAGGTTGGTTCTTCTCCCGTTCTCTCAATATCCTTATAGTCTGTTTTACAAAGCATCTCTTCATCCGCCTCTTTAAGAACAGCAGTAGCATCAGCATGATACATTCTCGGCATTTCAGGGAAAAGCTTTTTCAAATCGATCCTGTCTGTGCCCTGATCATTTAAATCAGGCTTAACCTCTGTGAATTTATTTTTCACAGCATAAAGACCTGGTAATAAGTTAAGCCTTGTCGGAGGTTTAGCATTCGAGGATTCTCGCGGCTTTTTAGGACTATTCATTGGTGTCACAGGTAGGGAAAGTCCTGTTGTTCCTGACATGTTTGGATAGGCCCAATACCTATAGCCGCTTTCAGCTCTTCTTTTCATAGCAGTTTGTTTCTTTCTAGGCACTTCCGGTACTGAAAGGCACGCTGAGCTTGAAGGGCCATCTGGTGATTCCATATTTTCCATTCCTCTGAAAGCAGTCAAGGGATGCACTAAAACTCACATGGAGTATTTATTCCTAAAAGCTCCGCCCTAATGGGCCCTCCCAGTATCACATGATGACCTTATGGGCCTAAATCCATTGGCTGTTGGACACAGAGCACAGAGCTCACCACTAAGACCTAGCACACGGTCCTGGCTGCCCCATTTCCTCAAGCAGAGGGGTCAGTCTAGGCAAGGGGCCTTTCAGCCCATACGCATCACCATGAATGCCTCATTGAAACATGTCTGTGCTTGCCCCACCACGTGGTAAGCTCCTGCAGTAGGAGTAGGGAACATGCACCATAGACATACCCATCACATGGGCGGCTTATGGTAGGGGTGGGCTGTGGGCTGTGGGAGGGCTTCACCTCAGGGGGAAGGGTCTCCCGGGATTGCATTTCCTGTTTTTAGGAGGAGGGAGTTCCTCTTTTAGGAGGTGGCACTTCCTGCTTCAAGGGGCAGGACTTCCTTGCTTCAAGGGGGCGTGGCACCTGTCAAAAATGAGTTTGACGAGAGGTGGCCCCTATTACTACTCACAGGCTTGATACACACAAAAAAGAATTTGTTTACATTGAAGTTGGACTGCAAAACTCTGGATGACGTTAACAGCATTGATGATTTAGCACTTATTTAGAACCAGCCAGTAAGCAGCTGATAGACAAAAGCAATGTTGGTTAATCTGTCATTTACAAGAGCCAGGCACAATTTTCATGCAATCATGGCTTCTTCATGTTGTTTCAGAAAGCAATAAGATGTTTAATTAAAATCATTGCTCCCTCCCCATTTCTTTCTTTATTGACTATAACTAGAAATATCCTGGAAACATCAGACATGTGTCTGCCTTCGCCACTATAATAGTGAAACTTGCCAAGATTTTGGAATGGAAAAGTGTTGGCACCCAGTAAAAAGCCATGTGAATCCCAAATTAAATCTTTGGGATTGCTTAATAATCTTCATGTTTTCAAAGCTATTTCAAGAGTATCAATCTCAGCAAAAAAGAAAAAAGGAAAGAGGATGTGTGTATTTTCTTTTGATTGAAAGGCATTATTTATCCAATGTAAATAAATAAGAAGAGAAATTGCTTTAATGTAAACCACATTTCCTGCTGGATGTTTAGGGAAATTACAGTGTGTTGTTAGAAAATATAATTAAACATACAAACAGAAAGCTGCTACAATATGCTGAATACCTATCTTGATGACTATACTGGGAAAGATGGGTAGAAGCTATTTACCATAATTAAAAAATACATTACTAAAGGTAAGGTCTGTTGAACTGCGTTGTAGGTTGTTTATATTCTCTGGTATCCCGGATGTTTTTGCAGATACGTATATGACATCAGAAAGCTAGCTGGCAACGGGAAATATTATTTAAGTAACTACAGATGTCCAGATTGAAATCTAGAAGAGGAAACGGTCTGATGTTTTGTGCATAGAAAGCCTGATCACATGGTTATTCTGTGAGGATCCTATGGACATATACATTTAATAAGGAAGCTATCATATTGACAAAAGAAAGAATGAAACAAGGAATTACACCAAAGCTTGAAGGTCCTACATCAGGATATAGTAATGATTTACAGTGAGATTCTGTTTCTAATTCTGCAGAAGAAGTGCACACTGGGTTCAATAGGACTTCCTTTCTAAAAATTGATGTTATGATGTTATCCTTAAAGGGCTGGGGTGGGAGAGTAAACTGAAACCTCAAAAGTATACCACAATGCCAACAATGCCTTCAACTTCAAAATATATTGTATCAATGTAGGGTACAAAGGATATCATTATTTCAAGTGCTGTAGAGGTAGAGCTTCCCTGTGAAAAAGTGACTTCAGAGAATGAGAGAGAATGATTTAGGATGTGCTCCTTGAGGAGAGGCAAAAACAGCAGGAACATGGAAGAGAAGATAGAGTTAATGAAAGAAGCAAGACAGCCTTTGGAATCAGAAAGAGATTAATTGCAAAAGGATAGGGTTCTAGTGAATGACCTTGCTAGAAGAAATATGATGGGCCATGTCATATAGAGTCATTAACATGGTGTTTTGTTTGAATTGGATGCGAAAGATGAGGAAAAGTTAATAAGAAGGACATTTATTACAGTTGAGTCTCGCTTATCCAAGCCTCTGGATTATCCAAGCCATTTTTGTAGTCAATGTTTTCAATATATTGTGATATTTTGGTACTAAATTCGTAAATACAGTAATTACAACATAACATTACTGTGTATTGAACTACTTTTTCTGTCAAATTTGTTGTATAACATGATGTTTTGGTGCTTAATTTGTAAAATCATAACGTAATTTGATGTTTAATAGGCTTTTCCTTAATCCCTCTTCATTATCCAAGATATTCGCTTATCCAAGCTTCTGCCGGCCCGTTTAGCTTGGATAAGTGAGACTATACTGTATTTGATTACAAACTGCTCAGAAAAGAAAACTACTTATTGTTTAACAGATTACCAGACACATCTTCCTTTGCCTTTATTTAACTCAGTGGTTCTCAACCTGTGGGTCCCCAGGTGTTTTGCCCTACAACTCCCAGAAATCCCAGCCAGTTTACCAGCTGTTAGGATTTCTGGGAGTTGAATGCAAAAACAATTGGGGACACACAAGTTGAAAACCACTGATCTAACTGCATTTCCCCTCTCACAAACACTTTCTCAAAAACCATCTGCATATCCTCTGAAGATGCCAGCCACTGATGCAGGCAAAACATCAGGAGAAAATGCTGCTAGAACACAGTCATACAGCCCGGAAACCACACAACACTCCAGTAATTAATGGCCTTGAAAGCCATCAACAAAACCTGTGTAACAGTTTTGTATATTCACCCTTCTCATTGTTTTTGGTGCTGTCCTCTCTGAAGTATGGAGTTAGTTGACAAGTTATAAGTCTGATGGTGATGAAGAGTGATTAGAAAATAACTTTTATTTATTATTGCTGTGAACCTTTATTTTTATCACTTGGTAAAGTGTTTTTCAATTACTGGAAGTGTTGTGTAGATAAATGTCTGTTGGATTGCATTCCTACAGTAATATTTTAAAAGGTAGCCTTATAATAATGATTTACTGTTTTGGCACACTCTTTCATAGGTCTTCTCCAAGACTCTGTTCTGTAGAGGTCATTGGGCAAGACTAGACATCCCCCAATATGCTCCCAAGGATTGGCCACCATCAGAGAACCGTAGTATTTCCACCTTTTAAAAACTAGACTTTGTATAGGTCAAATATGACATTTTAGTAGAATGTGCTAACCTTGGAATCCACCCAGATCAACACAGGTAGTTAAAACGGAACTACAATATCCAGAACATAATAATTTGAAGCAAAATAAGAAGTAATTGTTCTCTTTAATAACCTCTCTTAACCCAACTTCTTGAACAGCATTCCTGATCAGACTTCTCTCGCATTGTCCACTGTTTTCTTACTAACAAAGTTCTTTAATGGCTGGTTTGCTGTGAGTTTTCCAGGCTGTATGGCCATGTTCCAGAAGCATTCGCTCCTGATGTTTCGCCCACATCCTCAGAGGTCGTGAGGTTTGTTGGAAAATAGGCAAGTGGAGTTTGTATATCTGTGGAAAGTCCAGGTTGGGAGAAAGAACTCTTGTCTGTTTGAGGCAAGTGCGAATGTTGCAAATGGCCAGCTTGGTTAGCATTTAATGGCCTTGCAGATTCAAAACCTGGCTGCTTCTTACCTGAGGGAATCCTTTGTTGGTCTGTTGGAAACTAAGCAAGTGGGGTTTATTTATCTGTGGAAAGTCCAATCAGGGCCAACTAACACCTCCCAAAAATGCATTCTTTAATGACTGTCCCTTTAATGACTGTCCCTGTCTCTGATTTTGTCTACCATTCCATTTTTCTTTCTCTCTGTTTCTCGTAGTTAGATCAGGAGTTCAGATAACCCAGACTTTTTTTCCAGGCATCAAACTATTCTAGTACCTTAAAAATGTATATATTAAAAAATAATTCCTTTCAACCTTTGGGACAGTTTCTCTCAAGTGGCTATTATGCTGGTCTTATTTTTTAATTTAAGAGAGTTTGTGCTTCATTGAACAGAATAGTAGACTCAGAAAAAAGTCCCTAAGTCTTACTGTTGCAATAGTGTATCAATAGTACACCAGTGTTTCAGTTTCTATTATTTTAATTGTCATAATTTCATCCAACATTATATATAACATAATGTAGTGGAATATTAAGTAGAATTAAAACCAGCAAGAGTTTTTTTTAACACTTTCAATAACCCATTTGAATGGACTTAAATACCGTGTTTCCCCGAAAATAAGACAGTGTCTTATATTAATTTTTGCTCCCAAAGATGCGCTAGGTCTTATTTTCAGGGGATGTCTTATTTTTCCATGAAGAAGAATTCACATTTATTGTTGAACAAAAAAAATGAACATTTATTATATACTGTACAGTAGTTGTCATCACAAACCAGCATAACCAGACAAACTGTGAATCCTATCAAGAATTTCTTGTTACTACAATTATTTCCATGCACAACACTCTATGGTACGTATATTTACCGATCCTGCATGCTCTGGTGTTCTGTTCGGCGAGCATGCTTACAAACAAAAACTTCGCTAGGTCTTACTTTTGGGGGAGGCCTTATATTTAGCAATTCAGCAAAACCTCTACTAGGTCTTATTTTCTAGGGATGTCTTATTTTAGGGGAAACAGGGTAGGTTGGAAAGTTTCTAGTGTTAGTTTTTGCTTCATGTCTTGCACAACTGTTTAAGCCACTTGTGGCCTGCCATTGCTAGACCATGCTGTTGCCACAATTATATCCTTCCGATTGCTAATTATAAGATTCCCACCACTTTGTTCAACAGAGTACCAAATTAGGAGGGTACATCTTTGTTTGTGCAGGCATAAATGACAACCTACTTTTGGCCTTTTTGTTTTGCTTGCGTGCTCCATGCTGATTATTTCAAATGGGATTTTCCTAATTACTGCAAAGGCAGGGCAGGGGAAGGGAATGGGGTGGGTTTCAGGTCTGGGAAAACAACTCTGTGTCAGGAAAAGGAGGAAAAGCCCTTTAAGGCCAGTCACAAAGGCTGTCCTTGGGAAGGACTGGTGTGTGGGAGAGTAGAATTGAATGAACTGCCATTTGAAACATGGTTAGGATAAACAAACACTTTTCTTATCCTTTTGTTAGTCACAATCTAATCCAAGCAGTTCATAGTAAAAGTGCAGTTTTGGCCTTAATTGATATTTCACTAATCTCATTGCATAGGCAGAACAATCATGGTTGCTGGGTTTTTTTTTTGTTTGTTTGTTTGACAGCACCAATCTCCTTGTGTAAAATTTCATCTGTCTGTACCATTTCAACACAAACATTTTCTTTTGGCCAGGCTGCCCTAAGCTTAATGCTTGAAGGTCTGGTTTGCCTTGATGACTTAAATGGGACTGTTTTCCTGGCTTGAAAGCAGAATTGTCAATGCTGACTCCCAAGAAAATCAATGCACATTTTTCTTCTACTAATCCTATAGGGTGCCTTTCTTTCTTTAGGTAAGGGGATTCCTATTTATTACAGAGATAGGAAACTTACTCAAAAGAACAGGCAAAAGTGGCCCTCAAATCTTTTCAGGGCGGCTGATGCCAATACAATTAAAGTATTATCTGGAAAGAATCAAAGTCTTTAAATATTGATGAAGTCAAAACTCATGAGGATTCTCTTTTGAAATCTATTTTCTCATTGATCTATTTACTTTTATACTGCTCTCTTTGTGGCTTTGTTTTTTTATTCAGAGCATAGTGGCAATGTGTCCTGTCTTCCTTAAGTTAGGAAAGGTTTGTTCAGAAAGAGTGACTCCTCTTACAAATAATGAATGTTTGCTGTGGATTTTCTTCTGTTCCCTCCATGTATCTTAGTCTGTTTGTATTACAAACAACAACCAAATGCTGTTATGTTTACCCTTGGAAATGGAACTTGGCACTGTGAGATCGTGAATCTGTTCTGCCGTTTAGTGTAAACGCTAAAGGAGCCATTTGGAGAGCAAAATCTTATCCTTAAAATAGATTTAGCACCCAGATACTTTCTTTAAAGTTCAGACTCAAACCCAAACTAATTTCATCACTCCACTGATATGATAGGTACCAATTGCAACTAGAAATGATTCGGTTTGGCAATGTTGATCTTCAATGAGGAGCAAGCATTAGATGTTCCCAGATTCTTTTTTGTCTTGGAAAATTATCTATTGTGAAAGAGACTTTGCATTTTAAGTCACTTTGTAGGGTTGATCGTTGGGAAATTCTCCCTAGGGAAAGGAGACACATATCTGACAAGGAGTGCATCTGCACTGTACAATGAATGCAGTTTGACACCACTTTAACTGCCATGGTTCAATGCTATGTAATCATAGGAGTTGTATTTTTACAAGGTGTTTTGCCTTCCCTGCCAAAGAACACTGGTGCCTCACCAAACTTCAACCCAGGATTGAGCCATGGCAGTTAAAGTGGTGTCAAACTGCATTAGTTCTCTAGTATAAGTGAATCCAAGGACTCTTTCATTTCAAGAGCATAAGCTTTTGTCTTCTACCAGCCGTGTTCCCAGAGTAAGTAAGTAAGTAACCTCCCTAACAACCCCTTTTGTAAAGCCACAGATGAATGTTGTCTGTGTGTGGGAATCTATTTTGAAAAGCAACGCTTCATGAAATTGTAGGTGAGCGGGCAAAATATTGCCCTTCCATGTAGGACTTTAGTCTGTCCATAATAAAGAATAATTTTTGGCCTCAGATTGATTGGGTAAATTACTTGTGCTTTCACTTAAAGTTTTTTTTTCTGTGTTAGGCATGATTTGAGAAACTGCAAGTCGCTTCTGGTGTGAGAGAATTGGCCGTCTGCAAAGACGTTGCCCAAGGGACCCCCTGATGTTTTGATGTTTTTACCATCCTTGTGGAAGGCTTCTCTCATGTCCCTGCATGGAGCTGGAGCTGATAGAGGGAGCTCATCCGGCAATCTTCAGGTCAGCAACCCAACGTTCAAGTCAGTGGTCCTGCCGGCACAAGGGTTTAACCCATTGTGCCACCAGAGGCTCCTTTCCCTAAAGTAATAATCATGTATATGGGTGACGGGGAACAGAATAGTTTTAAAGTTAAGGAAGTATTAACTTCTCACTCTTCTCATTCCCTCTCTGAATAAATATATCTGGTTGTATGTATAGGTTTGAATGTTAACAAGAGTTTGGACAACCTAGTATATTGTGGCATTTATAGGCAAATAGTATGATCATACTGAATGAGTTTGTTCTGATGTGGTCTCTCCATTAAGAAAAGCGCTGTAGTGATTACTCTTGGATATTCTTTGTGGGTGACTTTGTTTGCATTCCAGGTTGGGAGATCCTGACTTAGGTTGAGGGCTAGACCCTAGTAAGGCTAAGGAGATGGTGACATTTGAGAATGTGACTGTGGTATAACTTATCTGCTTTGCATAATATTTGCATATATCTCTCTATCAACAGATTTTGCACCCACAAAGTCTACCTTCACCAGCTTGAAAATATTTTTTTTAATTCCTAAAATCAACTGGATTTTGCCATTTTATATAGGCAAGACTATATAGGCAAGCCTCCGGTGACTCAGTGTGTTAAAGCGCTGAGCTGCTGAACTTGCAGACCGAAAGGTCCCAGGTTCAATCCTGGGGAGTGGAGTGAGCGCCTGCTGTTAGCTCCAGCTTCTGCCAACCTAGCAGTTTGAAAACATGCAAATGTTAGTAGATCAATAGGTACTGCTCCGGCGGGAAGATAACGGCGTTCCATGCAGTCATGCCGGCCACATGACCTTGGAGGTGTCTACGGACAACGCCGGCTCTTTGGCTTAGAAATGGAGATGAGCACCAACCCTCAGAGTCGGACATGACTGGACTTAACATCAGGGGAAACCTTTACCTTTACCTATAGGCAAGACTTTGTCATTATATATTATGAGCATCCATGGATTTTGATATCCCGGGGGGTCCTAGAACCAAACCCCAGATGGTATATCCATTTTCATAAGTAAGAAACAATCTCTCCATTTTCATTCTCAATTGACAATTAGTATTACCCAAAACACACACACACACAAACTGAAAAATCCCATGCAGAGGGAAATTTCCATCTTTTCTGTTTAAGTTGTTCTATGATAGCAGCTGTTGTAAAGCAAAAGATGAGCTCTGGTTATCTTGCTTGTCTTAAGGGCACAAACATTTTCATTACTACATTAGGTACTATAATTGCCTGGTTTTTTTCCACAAGCCATACAAAGACCATACCTTTTGTAGCAACAATAGTATTATAATGACTCAATAACAGGATTATATAAAAACACGCAGATAGATACAAAAAAAATAGATCAGTACTTAGCAGATATGAAGGTCTCCAAACTTTCTGAAAACATGAAATCAGACTTGGATAGACAAATTACATGGGAAGAACTGAACTCTGCCATTGATAAGGCCAAGCTAAATAAAACCCCAGGTCCGGATGGTTTCTCAGCTCTGTTCTACAAGTTGTATAAAGAAGAGTTAGGCCCGTTACTGCTCTCAACTATGAATCAAGTGCTCCAAACAGGAGAGATGCCAGAGTCCTGGGAGGAAGCCACAATAGTTCTGATACCCAAACAGGACAGAGATATGGAACAAGTGAAGAACTATAGACCTATCTCATTAGTCAATAACGATTATAAGTTATTTGCTGTAATCTTAGCAAACAGGTTGAAACAAATCTTAGTAAAAATAATACATGGGGATCAAGCAGGCTTTCTTCCAGGCAGACATCTGAGCCAAAATGTAAGAACTGTGCTAAATATAATAGAATATGCCGAACAAGACCCAAGCAGAGAGATTGCACTATTGTTTTTAGATGCAGAGAAAGCATTCGACAACGTGCGGTGGGAATATATGTTGAAAGTGTTGGAGCTCTTTGGAGTGGGACAACATTTTAGAAGGGCCATAGGAGCCATTTACTCTAGACAAAGGGCCAAGCTAAAAATAAACGACGAAATGACAAATTACATAGAAATTCAAAAAGGGACTCGACAAGGGTGTCCTCTGTCGCCGCTACTGTTTATTTGGATATTAGAAATTTTGAACATCAGAATTAGAGAGACCAGCGAAATCAAAGGAGTCAGGGTAAAAGGATACGAATTTAAAGGGAAGGCTTATGCAGACGACTTGGTCTGCTTCTTAAGGGAACCATTAAAAAGTACATGCACATTATTTGAGGTTATTAACAAATTTAGCATGGTGTCGGGCTTCAAAATCAATAAGGAGAAATCGGTTTTTCTAACCAAAAATTTACCCAATTGTGATACGGCTGACCTAGAGAAATTGTCTAACTGCAAGGTAGTGCCAAGAGTAAAATATCTTGGACTATGGTTAACTAACAAAAACAGCAAACTCTATCAAAATAACTACGACAAAACGTGGAAGGAGATAAAAGGAGACCTTGAAAATTGGCAAAGACTCCAACTTACCTGGCTAGGGAGGATTGCTGTGATTAAAATGATGGTGCTACCCAAAATGCTGTTTATGTTTCAAAATTTACCAATTATCAAGGGGGTAAAGGTGTTTGAAAACTGGAAGAAAGATTTGGTTAAATTCATTTGGAATGGGAAAAAAGCTAGAATTGCCTATAGGAATCTTATTGATGTGAAGGACAGAGGGGGCCTGGCACTCCCAGATCTCAGATACTACTATGAAGCTGCTAACTTTAGCTGGCTAAAGGACTGGATTAAATTGGACAACAAAAAATTACTTAAATTAGAGGGACACAATTTAAGATATGGCTGGCATGCTTATCTATGGGATGAAAAGGACAAGGTGAATAAAGAATTTAAAAGGCATATTATAAGATCCAGTCTCTTAACAACGTGGAAAAGATACAAGAAGGGGATAGAGCCCAAAACCCCTCTGTGGCTGCGCCCACTTGAAGCAGTCTTGAGACCAGCTACATGTAATGAAGTTGGAACGTATGAGGAATATTTAGTTAAAGAAAGAGGGCAATGGGCACTTAAGGGCAGAGAAGAATTAGGGTTAAAAGACTGGTTCAGTTTTTACCAACTGCATGATAGATTTAGAAAGGATGCGGCGGTGGGATTTGCATCCAAAAAATCCGAGTTAGAATGTATCTTTGACAGAGGCAACAAAGGCTTACTCTCAAGGCTTTATAAATTTATTCTAGACTACAACCTTGCAGACAACCAAATAAAAACCGTTATGATCTCTTGGGCCAGAGACTTTGGTAGAAACATAGACCTGGAAGAATGGGAATATCTCTGGAAAAAGGGGTTTAAATTCTCTCTGGCCGGCTCAATTAGAGAGAATATGTTTAAAATGTTCTACAGAACATACATAACTCCAGAGCTTCTGGCGAAAATAGAGAAAACAGAAGGAGGGGCCTGTTGGAGATGCAAGAAAGTAAAAGGAACATTTTTCCACACATGGTGGACCTGTAATATAGTTCAAGAATTCTGGATAAAAGTGGTGAAAGAAACAAATAATATGATTACCAATAAGGTCAAGAAGAACCCCGAGACATGCTTATTAGGTTTATTTAGAAGGCGTATTAGCGCAGGAGATGAAGAAATTTGCCAATATTGTTTTGTTGCGGCAAGACTAATAATCGCAAAAACATGGAAGGGGGAAGAAGAGCTAAGTATTAGAGACTGGAGAGACAAACTGGGGGGATATATCCAAATGGCCAAGCTGACAAATAGCAACAGAGGAGGAAATAATGAGGAGTTTACAAATAAATGGAGGCTGGCACTTGGGTATTTGGAAAAGAAGACAAAGGTAGATTTGATGACAGCCATAAAGGGGATTTAGCGAAAGAAGATACAGGGGTAGTTGACGGTCAGTTACGCGATACTTACTGAGGGGTATCGGAGGTCTAGGGGGTTGGGTTCACGGGCGAGGGGTAAGGGGGACAAGGATAAGTTAAGGTACAACAATGGTATAGCAAATCTGTGATCATCCATTAGTTTAGCGACACTACAGTGCAAATTGTTATACCTGTTAGTATTTTTTTTTCTCTTTTTATTCCTTTTTTCTATTTTATTCCTTTTTCTTCCTTTTTCTTCTGCGGTTGTATATGGATACATGTTATTTTAGTTACTGTTTTTCACTTCCATTAATAAAAAAACAAATAATAATAATTAAAAAAAACAGGATTATAGGGATATTGTAATGAGTTTCCTGCTTTTGAAACTCATCCAAATTTGTCCAGTGTCATGACTTTCTTTCAACTAATCTTGGGGCTGCTTGATGTGGAAAGGAGGAAAGTATGACCCCAAATATACATGGTGTTTGAAAAAGAACTCCCTATTCACCATTTAAATTAAATGGTGAATAGGGAGTTCTTTTTCAAACACACTGTATAAAAAGGACTAGTCGCATTAAACAGGGCATGAGAATAAGTTATTCATAGAACATGTTTTAATGCAAGAGAACTATACTGTTTCCAATCTTGGATTTCTGTTTATTGTATGTCTTCACTCTGTGGGGCTTCATCTTCCTGTATGTATAGTTGGCTCTCTGTATCTGCAGATTCTGTATCTGCAGATTCAACCATCCATGGCTTGAAAATATTATTTTAAAATTACATGTTACTTTGGGAAACCAGATAACACTGATGGCAGTATTTCTAAGAGTGCACCAACACTATAGAATCAATTCAGTTTGACACCATGTTTACAGCCATGGCTCAATGCTATGAAATCATGGAACTTGTCGTTTTACAAGATTTTTAGCCTTTTCTGCTACAAATCTCATGATTCCATAGGTAAAATGGTATAAAATTGCATGGATTCTACAGCAGTGGTTCCCAACCTGTGGTCCGTGGACCACCGGTTGTCCCCAAGAAACCTGTCCCCGCTGGTTTTGCTTTTAATTACTCTGTTTTTATCTGCTTGGATTTTAATGTATTGTCCATTATTTTATTCTGTGTATCGTTGGAATGTTTTAAGTTTTTGTCAAATATGTTGTGTTATTGTTTCGGGCTTGTCCCTGTTGTGAGCCGCCCCGAGTCCCTTTGGGGAGATGGGGCGGGATATAAAAAATAAAGTTTATTAAGAATACATTATGGTCTGCAGCCTCACTGTTACTACACCATTGCAAGGAGAGTGACTGGTCTCGCGAAACCCTCTTACAGTGCCAAGGCAATGGGGATGTCAGGAAGGGAGAGGCTTGACTATGCACAAAAGGTGCAACAACAAGCCTCCTGACTGCTGCTTCTCCTCTTCCCTCACCCTGAGCGAAGGCATTCCATGTGGCACCTGGAAGCGGGGGCGTCTTGGTGTCTTCATTTTTAGGCCTGTTCCTGGGGTTATTTGGGGTCCTGATTCAAAAAATTGCATTGTATAGATCACATCAGCTTTAGATTTTTAAATATGATTTTCTTTGGGCGAGCAGATAGTGACTACTGGATGGCACATGTTCTGTATCAGACACTAGAGCTGATGTAGTCTATCCAATGCAATTTTTTTGAATCAGCACCCCAGATAACCAAACCAAGTCTAAAGTTGACCAAAAACTGTTTTTGTAACCTTTTTGGATGTCCTTGGTCAAAGTGGCTCCTGGTCAAGTGGTTCCGGTCAAAAAAAGGTTGTTCTACAGTGTAGATGTATCCAAGCTACACTGTGCTGGTATATGCTGAGGAATGATTTCATCCTTATGTTGTGTGGTGAACCCTGGCATATTCATAGCCTGGGAGTCAGATTCTAATTATTTTTGTTCTTATTTTGGTTGTTATTTTAACTTGTTTTAGCCTTCCATAGCAGTGTTTCCACAGCAAAATCATATTACCTGGAGTGAAGTTTTGGCCGCAAATGTGTTTTTTGAGTTGGTTTTGGGGTAATTTGGAGAGAGATTGGGAAGGACAGGGAAATAAGTTACACTCACAACTCTCATGGGCCTTACAGCTCCAAAATCTACTCTAAAGAAATGTTACATCAGCTTTGGTGCTTAAATTGTTTTGGACGTCAGCCCACAGAATGCTTGAACATTGGCCATGCTGGCAGGGACCTTTGGGCATTATTATGATTTGGCATTCTCAAACTGAAAACCACGGCTCTAAAGTTGCCAGCTAGAGAATATTGCCAAAACTGCATTGGATAGCTTGGTTCAAGGAGGTTTGCCTGAGAGGTGGAGTACTGTGATAAAGAGAGTTTAGCTAGCAACTGCTTGGGATGCCTTCTCTTTTTGATATACAGCTCATTATATTCCAGAGCTTTTCTTAAAATTCTTTTTCAAGCAACTTGATTCCAAGAAGCTGCACGGCTGCTTCCCATCCTGTTTTTACATGACTCTAACTTTCACTCACAGTGACAGCTTTCCAGAAGGAACTGTAGAAGAAGGAATATGCATGCTTGTGTGTTTATATGTCTGTGTGAGAGAGAGCACACTTAAGAACATATGTGAGAGCAATGTGTATTTTTGGAACTGTCTACTGACCAGTTTAAAATTGGCAATGTCCTCTCCCTTCACAAGCAAAAACTATTCATATTTCCTTCTCACAGAAAGTGGTTCATTGGGAAGTGTCTCACAGATTTTTTAAAAAGTATATTCTACAATATCCATTAGTGATGATGTTAGAGGGAAAGCGAACCCAGAAGAATTAAATTAATCCTTCTGTCCTAGAAGTGGCTTGCCAAATGAGTACCTTCTCTAACATATTTTACTTCGCTATAAACATGAACATTATTAAAAAGCAAGATCATAAGATATTAAAGAAATAGAAATGTAAGTGATAGAGCTCTCCAAGTTCAAATTTACTGTGCTTGTGTTAATTCTGATTTGTGCCTGAATAGATTAATAGCACAATCCTGTGCAAGTTTATTTGGAAGTAAGTTCCATTCATTACATGAGATAACTTCCATATGAGCATTCTTAGCTAATACAGTCTAGGTCTTGTTCATATTGCTCATATTGAGTCTAAGGACCTCATCACATTGAGGTTCACATGGCAGGCAGTAGTGGAGGGGATTCACCATGCAGCATGGCAAATCTGACAGGCAGAAACTGTTGCCCCGTGCCCCATATCACCCACATCGCCCCTTACCCATTCTACAGGGGGAAACGTTGCTGTCCAGCTTCTCCCCCCCCCCCCCCGTGCTCGTCCCATTCTTCTCAATGGGAACACGGGAAGCGTCCCTTGTTCTCGTTGCTTATGACGATTTCACCACAATTGAGGGACAGAGCCCCGCCAGGAGTAGATGTATGTCGTTTGATGGGATCCAGCAGGCTCTGTACCTCAACTGTGGTGAAAGTGGCATATGATGTGTAAATTTACCCATGTGATGAGGTTGCAAAAAAAAAGTTCAGTTGGATTCAATGAGGCTTATTCCCACATAGGTACAGGGTTACAATGTAAAATCTAGAGAGTATATCTTGGGAAAATTTCACAAGATGTGACCCTCACACACTTTTTCAGTGCCTCTGACCTTTATGCTGGACGTGTCCTGTCTTCCACTGCATCACTTTTCATGAATTTTCCTAAGATCCATTAGCAAAGAAAACTGAAGTTGTTGTTGTTCTTGTTGTTCTTGTATTTATTTATACCCCGCTTTATCTTTCCTGAGGGGGACTCAAAACGGCTTAACAAAAAAGCATTAGTACACAGTTTAAAATATGAAAATATGCAAACATTAAAATAGATTTAAATATAAACAATATTAAAATTTATTTATCTTGAATAAATCCTGATTTGGGCGGCAATGAGCTATTTTTGCCAAAATTAACTCATGGGGAATATAGCAGATCAGGAGAGTTGTTTGCTTTGTAGTCAAGTTTTTTTTGTGGCTGAGCTGGTCTTACCTCCTGACAAACTGTGGTTTGCAAGCTGGTCTAGAGGTAGCTTGCTGCTGTGTGGAGACAATTTTGTGGTGGCAGTGATTAGGGGGGAAATGGTCTTTTGATTTGTCTCCTTCCCTGTTTAAAATTAATGATAGTATAATACTCCAGGCTGAAGAGCTCTATAACACACCTGATTGGTTGATGCACTTTGGGTTAGATATTTAACTCAAAACATCCTTAAATAAATGAATTAGTCTTTGAAATAATATTTTTCACATGACTTTAAAAGCCTGTGAAGAAAAATTGAATTCTTTTTTCTATTTTGAGATGGAAATCAACGCTGAAATTATCAAGGAAATCAGAAGGTAAAATGTTCATAATGTTAAAACATGATTGGCAGAAAAAACAAACTCCTTCAAGTAGGTGAAAATGCTTGCAGTTTAACTAAAGTGCCCCCACAAATGTGTGGTTGTCTCAGTACATTGCAAATATGTATCTTGAGATCTGTTTGCACATAATAAATGTTATAATAACAATCTGACGTGTTGTTTGAACAAGAAATATAGGGCCATTTAATTTGTGTAATTGAGGATTAGATAGTGCTGAATCAGTGGTATTGTACCAATGGATACAAACGCTTATCATGATTTCAATATATATATTGGAAAACTATATGTCTAGAAACAATTGATTGAAATACTTTTCAGCAACTCCCAGATTATAACCAGAGAAAGATAGACATTCGATCTGGACATATTGTACTTGCTTCTACCAATGCCTAGGGAACCTCCGACATTTGAGAAACAAACCTACATGTCTTCTCTAATGTATTGGGTAACTTTAACTTTATCCAGTTCCCCTTAGGTTGTCTCAGAAAGGAGGAAAGGCACGAGAAAGATAACAGGCTGATATAACTGTCTCTCCTGTCTTCTTTGCTGGGCCTGGAAGACTTATGCACACAGAAAGTGGCCGGAAGGGGACACGAGATAACCACTGGTTGCAGTTATGGCAATTAGCCAAGGAGATATCAAAAAGCACAGCATAAATCCTTGGGTATTTGTTTACACTTTGTCCTGTCACTAATCTGACTGCAGTAACTTTCTGCTCCCCTATCCATGGCTATGTGCCGATAGTTATTGCCGATACACACTGATACACTCTGAATTAAGGATTAATTGTTGCCATGGCCATTTTGAGAGCAAACTACTGTAACATTGTGTTCCTGAGCAGGAGAGTAGGAGTGCATAGTTTTTGCATGCTTAGATCCACTCATACCGTTTTTGGGGTGGGGGAGTTAATTGCCTTCCCTAGAAGCTTCCAAGAGGTATTCACTTTAAACTGCATGCAGTTAAACAATGTTAACAAAGTTAAACCCCACCCCAATCCCACATGTATGGAGAGAAAAACTTGCTCTAGGATTGGATTTCTGGGCTTTTCTAAGTATGTGTTTTTGGGCACCAGATTAGTTTTAGCAGCCTATGTATCCCCAGAGAGTCCAAGTACAGAAAAAACTTACCCAAACTGGTCAAAGTTGCACATTGCTAATTTAGAAAATACTGAATACATAAAAGTTCCAAGTAATATGAAGACCTGTAATGTAATGCTTAAGTTCTAGGGAATTGCGTCCACATGCTCCAGCGTTGGGCATACCTACACTTTTAAAGATATTAGTTCCAAATTTGAGAAAGATAAGTGCTAATGGTATAAAAACCCTTGAGAAATTCTTCATTTCATAGTGTGCTTTCTTATCATATGTCAGAAAACACAATGGATGTAGTTCAATGTTAAAGGTTCATATACTATCCCAGTGCTGTTGGAAAACTGCATGAGAGGTCCTTCATATCATTCGCACTATCTACCAATGATGCTGGCCCCAGGGCTGAAGACCTCCTTGATGCCCACTGCACTTACCAAGTTACATTTCTTTTCACCACATGCTGGGTCAAAAGAATGTGCTGCAGAAGATTTGAGGGTAGAATAAAGTTGGTAGCACCACATAATCTCAAGGTGTATCTGATGGTATTTTGGTGCTTGAGGCAAAGAACAAGATAGTCCTCCTCTGTTTCATGTACAGGGGATGACTGGTTTGTCAGAGGAACATGCACAGCTGAACATTTCATGGAATGTCACACATAAAGGCAGCAGGTTAGTTTAGACCAGGCATCCTCAACCTGCAGCCCTCCAGCTGTTTGGGCCTCCAACTCGCAGAATTCCTGACCATTGAATAAGCTGGCTAGACCTTCTGGGAGTTTGAGGATGCCTCATTTAGGGAATGCAGGGCAGGTCATAAGGTGCACACAACCTTCTTCAGTAGCAAGGGGTGACTGTTAAGACTCTGGAAGAACCACTGCTGGGTTGTCACTGCTGTCTGAAGGGTTGCCTCTTTCTGCATGATAGGACCAATGCTCTTCTCCAGATGGGTTAAATATCACTGCTGGAAAAAAAAATCTTACCTCTCATTGCTGAATACCATGCTTCCAGTGAACAAGGCACCTGATGGAAGGGTTTGGCAGAACATTTTAGAGCATTAAGATATTGGAACTGGAAGATACATACCATATTATGTCCCTTCATCTTGACCTGGACCATAAAGGAAAAAGACACTTTATGTAGAGAAGTGTTCATCCGATCATCTCCCCTCCTGTAAGAAATTATACCGCCTGCCCAGCAATAGGTAATTCACATGGGATTCTGCTTGTATATTTTCGCTCTTAGGAGGGGAATGAAGCAAGTAATTACCAGAAACTTACATTCTTCTTTCTAAGGGTATAGCAGCAAAATGCTTTCAAAATCCTTACTGTAATCCAGTCATTTTATTAACCTGTAAAGCTCCAGTCGATAAGAGCATATCAAAAGAAGAAGAATCCACATTGCCCGCATAATTCCAATCAGATTCATGTTTGGGTTTATCAGAAATTACCATGATGACATTGCACACAAAGCCTTTTTTAGTTAAGTAAGCCTTTGTAATTAATTTTCTGCCTTCTACATCCCAAGCAATTTGCCAAGGTCATTTACATTAAAAAAAATCTTTCTTACAATACCATGGATTTAAATATTTAAAACTGAATTAAATTAAAGTATAAATAAATCCCTTTTCATAAAATATCTTTAGAGACCTTTGACTGAATATCCAAGAAGGTCATTAAATCTTTGTATTGTTCTTAGATTAAGAGCTACTACTGTCAGAAATTCTTATACTGTACTTCCAGAATGAGGAGTTAGATATAAATAGAAAGATAGACAAGACCAAAGAATAAGATGCTGATCTGTTATAATTGGTGCCAAGATTCCCATTTATATTAATGGACTTTGAATTTCAATCTTGGTGCCTGTGTTTTCAATAAGCTGCTTGTTATATGTCAGTTTCAAACAACTCCTTCATGCTGCAGTTTGGAGCTGTTAGATTTGATATCTGATGTGATTTGTTCCAGAGAGAGATTAGTGGTATAATGACATATGTACACATACTGTATGTGCATGTATGCATATGTACTTTTCCCCATGCATTAACAGAGCTGTTTAAAGTTGGTTAATGCTGGCATCCTCATTGGCAATCCATTAGCAGTATAGGATGCTTGATATGGCATTGTCACAATATTTTTCCATGTGAGATAATACTGCATGACAACCATAGCACATATATATGTATAGGACATGCGGTTGGTATGGAGGCAGGGCCTTTCATCTGCTTCTGGGCCTAGGTATGATAGAAGGCTTGCTTTATGAAGGATAATTTTCAATTTATATCGGCTTTAAAAAGTGGTTACTAGCATGGGGTGAAAATTTATCAAACCAACAGTGCATCTTCCTGTGGGCTGTTGAAACTGGTGCAGTGTGTCAGTGTTATATATCTTTGGTTCCCCTTCTGGTTTTATCTTTGCTATGTGGGAGTCATTGCAACTTGTGTTCTTATTGTCTATACCCTCCACTATTGTGAAAAATAAGAGCTAATGTGGCAATTGTTTTTGATGTGGGCCAGAAAATGAATTTAGAAGGCGCCACATTGACAACTCCTTTAATATGTTGTTCCATATGCACTTGATTATTCTAGTGCACAATGGGATGGCCACATGATGTAGCATCTCCCCCTTTACTGAATCCTTGACATATACTGTTGAGGTTATTTGGGTTTATTTGCTACATTAAAATTTGAAATGTTCTTAAAATCACATCTGAAAAAACAAATCCAGATTTTTTTTTCATAAGAAAAATTTTCCTTCATAAATTAGCTTGATGTCCTTTAGGACTGAAGAAATCTGTTAAATCCTTCACATGTCTTTTTAATTTCAAAAATATTTATTCATTTCTTTATTTAGCGTATTATCTAAATTATCTTTTCAGCCAGAAAGACTCTCAGAACATCATATAAATTGTTAATTTGTCAGTTCTTTACTCTTAGGGCCTGTCCAGAGAGTACCTTTATTCCAGGAGCTCCCACAGCAAACAGGACGGTGGCCAGACATCATTCCCTCAAAAAGTGGGAGGAGACACTACAAACAGCAAAAAACACAAGATTTTCAGGTGCAGGAATATCCCAGTTGTAAGCCAGAAATGCAGATCTTCAAATGTCTTTATATCCCTGCAATTGGAAATCGTGGGATTTATTATCTAGGTTTGTTCCTGGGTTTTAGATGTTTGTTCCTGATGGGTTGTATCCTAAAAACATGGCAACAGGTGACTATCCTGGCAAGAGAAACTTTATCCTCTACACATTTAATGAAGTTTGTGACACACACAAAAGTTTTTGCCATGTAATCAACTTTCCCCATATCTTTTGGATAACAACCATGAGGAACAGACATGTATAACCCAGGAACAGCACCCTGTTTTCGATGCTACAAGTACACAACCAAATCTGTCTGGACAGATGGCCAGGAAAGTAGGCTCTAAAAAGTGTTCCTGGCTTGCAAGTGCATGTTCCTACTCTGCAAACTTTGTGTGGCAGAAACTTCATTAAACATGTTGAGGGTAACATTTCTCTGCCAGGACAAAGAATGGAACTTTTGCAGTGATTTGCGTATCTGCATATCTGTATCTTGAGTTTTTTTTTTAATAATTGGCTAAGTTTCCAACAAACATCCTGCAATGGCCATCTTGGGGGCTGTAAAATACCACAACATAGCATCAAGTGTGGATGACAGAGGCAGAAATCCCGGGACCAATGGACTTCTTCTGAAGTCCTGGGATTTTTTACCCCTCAATAAAACCTGTGATTTGGTGCTATCTGGAAGTGCCCTTAGACTTACAATATAACAACCAACAAACAAGAAAAATGGAATGGCAAAATGAGAAGGGATTAAGTCCAGCAGACACTGCCTCTTCTTCTCTGTCTCAGAGGCCAGGACAGTGGCAGTTGGCATGAAGGGAGGGCCTTCCATCTGCTTCCGGGCCTAGGCATGATGGAAGGTGTTGTATCCCAGCCTGCACCTGAGCTGACAGGTGAACCTGAAGTTGGGCCTGTTCAGCCTGTGATTGTACCTGCACCTGACCTGTCAGATGAATCTGGGTTGGGGCCCAGGATTCCCATGCAGCCAGAGTTGGATGAGGCTGCTGTTCCCGAACAGCCAGAGTTTGTTCTGGCAGCAGGCAGACTATGGTTTCAAGCAGGCAGCTTGAACCGCATTCCTTGGGAGAGTCAAGGTCGAATTTTCTCTTGGCAGATGGGCATTCCAGTTGTGAAGAGTAATGAGGTTGACAGAAAGAAAGCAATATGTCAACAGAGACAAGAAAGGGAGGTTTTGAGAAGGAACAGATGATTGCTAATGAGAAAGGGTTTTGAGCAAGCTTCCCATGGAAAGAGGCCTTGATTCCAGCTTTAAGAGGAACTGCTTCTGAGAGAGATTTTCAGAGGTGGTAACTTTGCTCATCAAGAGTGTTGTTCCTGTTTCATGGACTCTTGTTTAATGATTCATGGAATCTTGCTTCATGTTCCTGTGGGCTTTCATGCTAAGTTCCTGTAGCCTTGTATCTTGAGTTTTGTTCCAGTTCTTCTTGCTCTTGAGGAATTTTGGATTATCCAGTCATTGTTCCTGAAAGTTTTGCAGTTTGGATCCCTTATTCTAGTTAAAGATCCTGTTATTTGTTTTAGTTTTGATCCTGTTCCTTGGACTAATTTTGATACCTTACTGAAGTTTGTTCTTGTGTTTGATTTTCATGGATCTTTGTTTCAAGATTCTCAAGTACAGTAGAGTCTCACTTATCCAACATTCGCTTATCCAACATTCTGGATTATCCAACGCAGTCTGCCTTTTAGTAGTCAGTGTTTTTGCAGTCAATGTTTTCAATACATTGTGATATTTTGGTGCTAAATTCATAAATACAGTAATTACTACATAGCATTTCTGCGTATGGAACTAGTTTTTCTGTCAAATTTGTAAACTCATAACCTAATTTGATGTTTAATAGGCTTTTCTTTAATCCCTCCTTATTATCCAACATATTCACTTATCCAACATTCTGCCGGCCCGTTTATGTTGGATAAGTGAGACTCTACTGTATCTTGTACCTGGTGGACTCAAAACTTGTTTCATTGACTTTGGACTTTGATTTGCTATTGCTTACATATATTCTTCAGTAAACAACTTGCATTGCTTATAGTTTGGGGCTCCAGTGTGGTTTGGGGTGTCTCTGCAGTCTAGGGGTGCAACAGAAGGTTTGCTTTATGAAGGATTATTTCCAACTTTATTTTATTTCTATATTTTTTATTCAGAAGAGCAAAATACTATTTTCAACTTTATGAAAGATTACCTTCTGCTCTAGCAGACTTAGACTTTTGATGTTACTGCATTTCACAATTTCAAGAATAGCATTCAAAACCCTTGAAACATATTTCCCCCCGTGGCTTAGCTCTTGGACAACACTTGTCAAACTCTCTGTTCATCTGATGATGCAGAATAAATTATTCTGGCGCTTTGTAGCTAGAAAGAAACAGGGACATATAACTTTTCAAGGGAAGACTATATTCTTTATGAGCTAGAGCAGAGACAGACAGTGATGGAGTACTATAATTTTTTACCCATGCAGATATTAAAATAAATATTTAATTACAATGCTTGCAGTGTGTATCCTGAAGTGAACGTAAATCTTATGAATAAATGGGTCTCCTTAGTACTTGATGAGAATACAATTTTATTTAGAAAATGAAGTATAATAAGCTTGCATCCTTTTGTATGAGAACTAGCATGCTAGAATGATTTGAGAGTTGGGCTGTGACTCTGGAGACAAGAATTTGAGTCCTCCCTTGCCTTATGGTCACTGTAAGTCAGAAATTATCTGAAGATGCAAAACAACAAATCTTTTTATACAGATATATCATTTTATTTAAGACAATCACTCTGATCAAGGAAGGGTGACCCAGGACACTATAAACCTTTTGCTTTCTGGACTATGCCCCTCAAGCATGACGGTTTGCATTGCTTTGACAGTGCAGAGTCAACAAATACATCTTAAGAAATCTTTAATAATGTCTTGCAGCTTTCAAACAGCATTTGAGATTCATACTTGTAAAATATGATTAATGTATTTACATCATGTTAAACCCTGCACAGATAGTCCTGTTGTTATATCCAAACCCAAGAGTGAGTAACTATAGTCTTCCAAATACTGGTGGGCTGCTGTTCCCATTAGTGCTAGTCAGTGTGGTCATTGATGATGGATTATGGGAGTTAAAGTCTACCAGTATCTAAAGCAGTAGTTCTCAACCTGTGGGTCCCCAGATGTTTTAGCCTAATAGCTGGTAAACTGGATGGGATTTCTGGGAGTTGTAGGCCAAAACACCTGGGGACCCACAGGCTGAGAACCACTGATCTAAAGGATGTCCATCCCTGTTCCTGTAATCTAATCAGGTGCTTTCAGATGAACTTCATCATTCTACTTTTGGTGGCTCCTGTCCTCCAGATCAATAAAACCATGTTGGCATTCTCCTTAGTTCCTTCACAGTTGGAACTGTTTGCCTTTCCAAAGAGAGCAGCTGTTTGGGGGCTTCAGCTGTCACCTACTGAAAACTAATTCACTGATTGCAGAGAAGATGGGAAGCAAGCCTTGCTCTTGCTGTCATTCTCTTGAAATGCCTTAGGTCCTCTTAGGAGAAGGGTCTATGCCAGGATTCCTCAAACTTTTAAAGCAGAGGGCCGGTCCACAATTCTTTAGACTGTTGAGGGGCCGAATTATCATTTGAAAAAAATACAAATAAATTCCTATGCACACTGCATATGTCTTATTTGTAGTGCAAAACAACAACAGCAATGAAAGAACAATACAATATTTAAAAATGAAAACAATTTTAACCAGCATAAACCTATCAGGATTTCAATGGAAAATGTGGGCCTGCTACTGGCCAATGAGATAGTCTAGTTAATTAGGATTGTTGTTGTTGTGTGCCTTCAAGTCATTTCAGACTTTGGGTGAGCCTAAGTCTAAAATTATTTATTTACTACATTTATTTACTACATTTATATCCCACGCTTCTCACCCCGAAGGGGACTCAGAGCAGCTGTATGTACATACAATATATTATATTATTAGCATAGCACAATATTAGTATTATATATTACTATATTGAACTATACCACTATACTGTAATATTATATGTAATATATAACATATAATTAATATTATTATATGGTATTATTATTAGTATTATATTGTATAACATTATAATATTTTATCAATATTATATGTATATACTATATATTATATTATTAAAACTGATATAAAAATATTATATTATAAAACTGAAGGTGGGGGCCAGATAAAGGACCTTGGAGGGCCGCATCCGGCCCCCAGGCCTTAGTTTGGGGACCCCTGGTCTATGCCAACCAGGAGTGACTATTCCACCAGATTTTGTGTAAGAATTGTAGCTTTAGAAAAAAACTGGTGCTTAAACTCCCTCTTTTGTTTACCTCATTTTTTCCTTATCTGCCAGTTCTTGTAGATGAGTAAAACTGAGGATATGGGATGACATACTGTTGATATTACTAAGCAGTTCTAAAGGGTAAAAATGTTTTCGATAAAGAAATAAATATCATACTGTCATGTTTCTGTAGAACATGTTATGCTAGGATATTATCTCTAGTTAGCATTTGATCTCTTGCATGCCATTTGTATGTGCCTTTAGACAGGAAGCAACTGCAATGGGTGTAATGTTTTCTATTCAAAACTCTGGTTTCTTATTCTTACCATGTGATTTCCAATTTTTCTATACTGTCAAAACATGTAACACCAGCAAAAATGAGGTTATATCACCAAGCTGGCAAGCTCAAGCTCTAAAACATAATTAGCTTATTTACACTCACTGCCCCCAATGGAAACCCTTTTGCTCACAAAGTGTTGATATTTCTGTCTTTGAGGGTCTGAAAAGTGTCTGCAGACTTATCTCCAAAACAGAGTCATGTGCTGGCTGCATGGGAAAGGTCAATGGAGCATGTGTCGTGCTGTCAGTTATGTGCATATTATTGGGTTGAAACACTCTTATTTTAATCTGTTGTGGATGGTGATTCACCAACCAGGCACCTTCAAAGAACTCTTATAGTTGCAAGAGGACCATATTCTGTACAGGCTAAATATACCTTTGATACATTAAGGAAATCCTGACGTTCTTTTGTGTTGCAATGCTGAAAAAACAACAGCAGTTGCTGCCAGTACTAATTTGACAGCTGGTGGTGTCTTGTGTATCTTCTTTTGGAATTACTTCTTTTTAGATGGCAAAGGCATACCTTCTTCTCTTTCCCCCACTCTATCAACTAGTATACAAGGGGCTTCCATATGTAACAATCTTATATTATAGATCTGAAATGAAAGCTTTTAGATTCCTGGTGAGTCTCATTCGCTTACCAAGCTTCTTGGACTCCTGGGGCTTTATAAGTGCTACGAGAGAGGAATTAGGATAGGAAGAAAATTACTTGATTGAAGATATTCTAGGTAGGCATTTTATGCATGTGCGATTTTGACAACTTTTTTTTAGAAAGGGAAAGGAGATTATGTTGAAAAGGTGCAAAAGAAAGTGGGGGGGGGCAATTATTCAACTCAGAGCACTCCTGGAAACTCTTAGAGAGCAAGTGCAAAACCCATACTGAGAGTGCCAATTTCATGAGGGTGTCACAGAGTCATGAGCATGTGATCAAAGCAGTGAATGATATTAGAATGAGGTACATAAAGATTTAAGATGATGTTTCTTTTGAATGGGCTTTTACTGATCGGCTTTGGTCTGGGTAAGTCAGCTTGCTTTCACTGAAAACCTTATCACAGGTCTTGCACGAGAAAGGGAATGTACTGTGGATCTTCTTTCCAAAAAGAATTGGGTTGAAATTAATACTGCCTTTTGGGTAAAGCTGGAATAGAAATTCAATTTGCATTAGTTTTGAAAATAACATTCTGACCAGTTTCTGCCTTGGCTTCTAAATAGCATGGAGAATGATGCTATGCAGTAAAACATGCAAATAAAAACATGAAGTGCATAAGTATGTTGCTGTGGTGTGTGTTATCCATGTATATTTATGGTCCTTGATGCATATTATAGGGACATGCACTCCTAGTAGGACCTGCTAAGAGAATTTTCCTGCAATTGCAATGTGAATACATCCATATCTGTAACTGCACAGATTTACATTATAGGTAGCAAACCTGTCTCTCGAGGAGTTTCTTGGAGCTACTAAAACAGCTGCCCTAGGCATCATCACATGGCTTGAAATTAATTGGGCCTTAACTTTCGTTTCAACAGACACCTTCACCTCTTTCTTTTTTGGCATTATACTGAACCATTCTCATTACCCTCACATATGTGCCATATAGCCAAATTTTATTGGCTGTATAGTGGTAAAATGGTTATGATCCCTGATTAACTAGGCTAAGTCTAGGAAAGAGCAATAAACACTAACTAGTGAAAGTGGTACCAAAGAGGCAGCAATGGAGAAGGCGAACAATGACAGTAAAAGGCAGCAAAGAAAGTAGTAAAATAAATAGTTTCAGAAGAGCTTTGGGAAAAAAATATTTCCAAAGTTCTTATTTCAGCCTTAAACTCGAATCAGGTGAATGTTAATTCTGACTATTAGTAGTGGACTTAGAAGGGACAGCAGAAGGATCATTTCAGTCAATGTTAAGTACATGCAAGAACCTGAATTTATCTTTATTAAATTAATTGTCTCTGATTAAAATGTTTGACCTACCAAAATTCATGTTTTTGGTTCAAATGCATCCTTTACCTCCCAGATTAAATAAAAACTAATTTGATGGCAGAAGCAAATTGAAAACTTCATAGGCAGTTAAACAAAGTTCAGATGTATTAATTCAGAAAAACAGATATGTATGGTTGTGTGGATTCTTTTGCTATATAATTCAAATCTCCCTAAAAGGAAACAAATCAGACCAAGGAAGTCCAATAAGGAAGGTGGCGAATATAATAAAAACTATAATGTGGTAAATATAACACTGCCAAGGTTCGGGAACTGTTTTGAAGGATCAACTTTAGCCTGTTCAAAGCCTTTGTAGAAATCTACAATAATTATCCTTGGATTTCCCATTAAGGCATCACAAGATTGGCAACTTTGGTGTACACTTGGAATTAATGTTTAGATGATGAAAACAACCCTAGAAAATTGTGGATAAAGACATGACATCAGAAATAACCAAAAACCTACCAGGATGAAGGACACAAATGAAGCAGGTACACATGGCCTACTCTGTTAGATTATTAATCAGTTGTTCCCAGCACAATACTGTCTAATTTAAAGTGGCAGTAACTACTTAACCAATGTTAAAAATACATTAAAAAGAGATAATAACACTTAGAGGAAATCACAATAAGAATGGTGAATTTTGAACATGAAACTCATAGGATATTATTTACAAAAAAATTCATTTCCCAAATTCATTAATACAGTAGAGTCTCACTTAGCCAACACTCGCTTATCCAAAGTTCTGGATTATCCAACGCATTTTTGTAGTCAATGTTTTCAATACATCGTGATATTTTGGTGCTAAATTCGTAAATACAGTAATTGCTACATAGCATTACTGCGTATTGAACTACTTTTTCTATCAAATTTGTTGTTAAACATGATGTTTTGGTGCGTAATTTGTAAAATCATAACCCTATTTGATGTTTAATAGGCTTTTCCTTAATGCCTCCTTATTATCCAACATATTCGCTTATCCAACGTTCTGCCGGCCCGTTTATGTTGGATAAGTGATACTCTACTGTAGTTACTGATGGTTCTACTCTTCACTGAAGTGATTTATTTATTTATTTATTTATCATGTCAAAAGTGAACCAAGGGTGCATGTAATTTATTTGAAAACATAAACTTGGCATTATATTAAATGTCCTTTGACCAGTAGCTGGCCACTTGGTGTGCCTTTGATGTCACTGTGCACTCCATTGTGCATGTGGCAGGTCTCAGGCTGCATTGCAATAGGTGGTCTGTGATTTGCTCTTCTCCACACTCGCATATTGTGGACTCCTCCAATTCTTAAGGTTGGCTATGCATCTCGTGGTGCCAGAGAGCATTCTGTTCAGCACCTTCAATTTGCCCAGTCTTCTGTGAGCCCAGGAGGGAGTCTATCATCTGGCGTCAGCCACTGATTGAGGTTCCGGGTTTTAGCTTGCCATTTTTAGACTCTTGCTTGCTGGGGTATTCCTGCGAGTACAGTAGAATCTCACTTATCCAACATAAATGGGCCGGCAGAATGTTGGATAAGCAAAAATGTTGGATAATAAGAAGAGATTAAGGAAAAGCCTATTAAATGTCAAATTACGTTATGATTTTACAAATTGAGCACCAAAACATCAACAGAAAAAGCTGCTCAATACACAGTAACGTTATGTAGTAATTACTGTATTTACGAATTTAGCACCAAAACATCACAATGGATTGAAAACATTGGCTACAAAAACATTGGCTACTAACAAATTGACTACAAATAAAGATAGAATTGCACGAAATGAACTTGCAGTAACAACATTGTCGGAAATTAAATACATAAAAAGTTCAATCTTTGCTGACTAGAGAAACAGCTTTGGATCAGGTTGGGGGGCAGACTGTGTTGGATAATCCAGAACGTTGGATAAGTGAGACTCAGCTGTATTTCTGTAGATCTTAGAAAACTATTTCTTGATTTAAGGTGTTGGTGTACTGGCTGATATCAAAAAAGGAGATGGACCGGAGATGAAGTGATAAGTTTATATGGAATCTAAGTACCCTCAGTTAATACAGTTAACACATATATTCAGTATAACCACAGTATCTGCAGGGGTGTATTCCAAGACCATCACCACCTCAGATACCTGAAACCATGGATAAAGGTGAACCCTATATTTTGACTATACTTGGCTCAGAACTACACATAAGTGAAACCAGGGATATTAAATGTGTGAATAAGGCATGGAGGGGGTGGGGTCATACTGTACTGAGTATACTGAAAGATTAATATTTATGAATCCATAGCAGTGATGTGTATTTTGTCTGCAAAGAAAACTCAGTCTTGTTTCATTAAGTGTTGCTGTTTAAAATATATGGATAGGATCACATTCTGTAGTTAGTCTTTGTTGGTCAGAAAATGTGGAGTTTGTCTCACTGTGACAGTTTTTATGTATGGAACCATAACAATCTAATGGAAAGAATACTTGTGATATGCTACCACATGAATTGATATATTAAGCACCCCTAGTTCAGCACAGAAAGTTGAGTCTGTAGTAAGATATGGCATTTACTATATTATGTGATATGAGCCACTATAAATTATGTTTAACACTTTGCTCATTAATCACATCATTTAAACTAAGTAATGTTTCAAGCTATGGATTCTCGAAATTATTTATTTCTATTTTTAGTACTGCTATAATACAGCTAGAAAGCTTCCTTCCAAAATAAAGCAGGCAATTTTCACTTTAAATGTAGTCATTGCTCCATGGGGACTCATAAAAGTTTAAATCCCATATCGTTTAAATCATTAAGTAACCTTATCTGGTATTATGGAAGAAAATATTGTAGGATTATTTGCCATCTTTGAAGTAAAACCCCTTTTCTTGGGGTGACACTTTTTAAAAACAGATTTTCCCCACTGAAAACGTACTCATGTCATTTATTATTATTTTATTGTTTTCACGCATGGCCTATATTATCAACTTAGGGGACACAATGCTGCTTCTTTCTACCTTTTAAAATATGGAATTAAATGAAAATATTATTAATCTTTCTGGGATGTTTACTTTGTATTACTAGTAGCAGATCTGAGGCATCAATGTTAATAATTTTGTGTAGGAAATACTACATAGACCCTGAAGCACCTACTGGCTTTCCAAGTATTTCTTTGCAAATGAGAGCTTTAATTCCTATTTTTTATCTTATATAGCAATGGGGATAAAGCATTCAATACACCTTTGGTGGAAATAAATTCTCACTAAAGTCAAGCCCTTAGTTTGAGGATGCTCAAGTAAATATTTCTAGAATTGCAGCCTAGTTCTGCCACATTTGACATACTTAAAGCTTTTACACAGAAGACAATGGCTTGCTTCAAAATGACCCAAAATGATGGTGCTTCAGTTGCTTCCTTTTTTATGTGAATAAAGAAAGATAATGTTGCATCCAAAATAGCAAACCATGGTGTTCACTTTCATTTTTCACCAATATTACAAAACATAGTGTAAAGCTTTACAATGGAAATAGAAGAGACAGATCACATCTTTAGACAGTCAACATCTTTACGTTTCTCCGTGCCTAAGTATATCTATGGAGTCCACACAAAAGGAGGCATCTTATTGAAACAGAATAGGCAAGGAGCAAAGGTAGCTGGTAAATCCCATTTCTTTGAGGTGGTGAATCTGCTCCATAATTTAGTTCAAACATTGAAGGAACTATCCAATTAAGCAAACCTCTTTTGAAGGTTGTTGAATAGCTCCTTTTAAGTTTGGAATAAAATCACCTAAGATGAAACCTACTTTTGGAGTATCAAATCATATGATGCTCTGGGTATGGATACTGGCATTAAAACTCAGTATAATTCAAAATGAGTACCCCCTTAGAATACTGGCTAATGGGGATCTGATCTGATTGTTAGTATGCTATGATATGTTTTCAGTATCAAAAATAATATATACTACTGCTGTCTCAGCAATTAAATTAATTTGGCATAGGGCTCATCAGCACCATTCTTCAGGACCCATCTGGAGAACTTTGCCCCGGATTATGTAGATCTGCTCAGATCCCGACTTGCAATAGGATTGCTCCATAGAGCTTCTGGCTATTGCCAGGTGCCTTTGTTGACATCAGCAAAGCCTCCTGAAGTACCAAGGAGGAAGCGGAGGGAGGATTGCTCCCCCTTCTTTTTTCTGTGACATGGGCACCTTTCTTGACATCGGTAAAGGGGCCTGGGGAAAACCAGGAGCTCTTTGGAGCTTTGTGATCCATCCCTGAGTTGCAGAGTACAGAAAAAGGTGGATGGTGGTGACAGGATATGCAGACAGTGAACCAATTTAAACTGGACTCAGTCAACACTAACCATGGAGTGTGGAAAATGAAACTCTGGATCATCCCTTGATTTCTTCTAATGCAGAGTAAAACAAGGTTAACCGGTTTTTCCCTGCATCGCCAATTGGAAGTCCCTAGTTGTTTGGCCATCCAGGAATAACTTCGGGTTGATACTGGGGTATAGGGCCAGTGTAGACAACCCCTTAATAGTTAGATCTTATATGCAATCTATAATTACGGAAAACTGTTTTGCAGTGTTTTGTGCTTTGGGCTCTTTTCCCATGCAGTTTAGTACAGAGTACTTTCTATATGTCATCAAAGGGAAAATTCACTTTTAACATGAGAAAAAAGTTGTGTTCAATTTAAAGTTTAGTTCAATTTAAAAATCAATTTAAAATCAATCTTTTTCTTTAATTAACAGCCAGTGCTCAAAGAAATTCAAATGAAATCCCCTGCCTTACCCCCCCCTGCCTTACCCCCCCCCTTGTGTGGTTTTAGACCATTTATGTTTAGTGTAATCGTGACTATGATTTCTTTTGTTTACTTAGCTTTATTTATGAGTGGTTGTCAGAGAAATGGAAAGTAAAATTGTTATAAATTCTGCAGGTCCAGAGATGCCATGCTTCCTTCCTTTTTCCTCCACATTATCATGAACCAACTGGGCAAGTGAAAGAGGAAAATGAAGTATGGAGTGAAATCATTTTCTTTTCCATTGTTCTGTGCATTCTTATTCTGTAGTAGCTTCAAGACAATATGCGAAAAAAAGTTTGCCTAGTAGTGACTTAGCCCCAAGTATATTTTAGAACTTAGGAAAGCTGTTCTCCTACCAAGTGATAGGGATACTTGTATTGTTCCTCTATTTCTCCAACTTTTAAAAATCAAGTATGATAATGAAAATATTTTGAACACTCAGCACACTGTTTTGGGTGTCCATGTGACCAACTAGAAAGTAGTCATCTTCCACTTCAAAAAGGTGTAAACTACACTTCAGAGGATAGAATTGGCAATCACCTTTGAGTATTCCTTGCCTAAGAAAACCGCATGAAATCTATGTGGTTGCCATAAGTCGACAATCCACTAGTAGTCACCTCTCCCCCCCCTCCACAAATGCACACACATGCACATTTAGCTACTTTGAATGATGGAAAGGCAGAGTTGGCAACTGAGTTTCTGTTGAAGGGTGAGAGACATTTTGTCAGAATATTCCAAAATGAGTATGTGAGCATCTGCTGCATAGAACTGCAACTTAAATTAATGTATATACTCACGTAAAAGTTGACCTCGTGTATATGTTGAGGGCCAAAATTATGGATTTTGAGATGACATTTGGATATGTTGGGGGTCATTCTTCAGAGAGGGAAAAATACCAATGCCAACTCAAGGGGGTTGTCATCTCCTTGCCCAGGCATTCAAATGGGCATTTAGAAAGCAATGCCATAGCTGAGAGAGCAGAGGGAGTGGTTCTTCTTTAAGGTTCTTCTGGGATATATTAAGGTTTCAGCTTTTGCCACTCTACTTAAAATTACCTGCAGATAAGTTGACCCAGGTTTTGGGGGTCAATTTTTTGACTAATGTTTCTAGACTTATACATGAGTATATAGGATAGTGCTTATAAGAAGTTCAAGGAGCATCATTAGTCACTGTATACAGAGTTGTTCTATAGTTCTTGCTAATTGTTTTGGCTAAGCCGGGAAAGAAATATAATGTTCTTGAAAAAAAATCTGAAGCAGTTGTCAAGAAAGGATCATCTTATAGGTTCAATATGTGATCTGTGAAAGCATGACAGAAGGTTTCAGAAAGTGGACATTAAAGGAGGTTCATTGTTGCTAGGATGACTAAGTAGGTATCCGTAGTTTAATGTGTATGCTTGCTGTACCTACTAATTTCTGCACCCCTAATTTGCAACTTTGAAACAGGAGATACTTTTGGACATGCTGACTTCGTGCTATTGATGGCATATAAAATAGTGCAGATTTCCCAAAGGAACATGGCCTTTGCATACATGCAATGTAAGGCTTAAGGCTCTGTGTGGAGTGCCAAACTGACTCTTTGTATTCCAGTAAATTCTGATAGAAATGTCTACTGCCATTTTCTGGGAATACTTTACAAGAATCCTACATATTAATTATTTTTCAAGAGAGAAAGGGTCAGCATGGAGTACATGTTCTCCATCTACTAAATTCTACCAGAATTATGAGCCTTCATGCATTTTCCTTCTGTCAGGTCATAAAATCGACAGCAGCAAATGAATCAGTAAAATAACGGATCTGTGTTAATAAAATAATTGTGCCAAACACTCTTTTAAATGAACATTGCTCTCTATGGGCTCTTATAATACTTCAGATCTGCACATTCACTGTGTGTGGGAGAGGAAAAAGATCCCTTGAATGATGCTGATGCAACAAGGAGAGTAGGAGGAAACACTATAGAAACAAGGAGGATTGAAAGAGTGGAGTCAGAGGTGATGAATTATTAAATTACGATCATTGCATTCTTGAGGGGAGGCACAGAAAGGAGACTGGCCTAAAAAATAAAAAGGAACATATAAGGTGTGTGTGTGTTATGTATATGTGTGTGTGTGTATATATATATATATATATGTGTGTGTGTGTGTGTGTGTGTGTGTGTGTATAAGGGGAGCCCCCAGTGGTGCAGTGGGTTTAGACTGCTGAGTTGCTGAACTTGCTGACCAAAAGGTTGGTGATTCAAGTCCGGGGAGCGGAGTGAGCTCCCGCTGTCAGCTCCAGCTTCTGCCAACATAGCAGAGAAGGTAACAATGCTCCATGCAGTCATGCTGGCCATATGGTCTTGGAGGTGTCTACAGATAACACCGGCTCTTCGGCTTAGAAATGGAGATGAGCACCAACCCCCATTTGGGGGGACAGGGAAGATAGAAGGTTAGTATTTGAAACTATTGCATAGAAGTCTGCCCAATTTTCTGTTCCATCTAGAAAATCCATATCAAGTTATAATTGCAAGCGTCTTGCTTACTAAAAGCGTCTTTTTATAGGACCACAGAGACTTCTGATGAGATATAATCACCTATTCCAAATGTTTTTTCTCTCTCTCACTGTAAGCCTCAGATATTAATGTTCAGCCTTAGAGGAGGGCAAAGACAAGCCCCTCTGAACAAATTTTGCTACAAAAAACCTGTGATAAATCCATCTTGGTGTTGTCATAAATTAGACATGAATTGAAAGCATACAACAACAAATAATGTATATGACATCATACTCACACAACTTGGAGCTTCTGCTCAGATTTTATCATCCTTATTCTTCTTGAAGATTAGTTCCTACCTGCCTTTCCTATGAGTTGATCTTATCTTCTCTGTTTCTCTCCATATTATTTACTATTGTTGTGTGCCTTCAAGTACTTGCTTTCTAATGGCAATCCTTATTATGATGTTATCATGCAGTTGGGCTGCTGTGTTTTCCAGGCTGTATGGCCATATTCCAGAAGCATTCTTTCCTAACGTTTTGCCTGCATCCTCAAAGGTTGTGAGGTACGTTGGAAACTTGGGATTTATATACCTGTGGAAAGTTCAGGGTGGGAGAAAGAACTCTTGTCTGTTTGAGGCAAGTGTGAATGTTGCTATTGGCCACCTTGATTTAGCATTGAATAGCCTTCCAGCTTCAAGGTCTGGCTGCTTACTGCCTTGGTGAACCCTTTGTTGGGAGGTGTTAGCTGGCCCTGATTGATTCATGTCTGGAATTCCTTTGTTTTCTGAGTGGTGTTCTTTATTTTATTCCACAGATTTATGAACCCCACTTGATTAGTTTCCAAAAGATCTCACAACCTCTGAGGATGCCTGCCATAGATGCAGGCAAAATGTCAGGAAAGAATGCTTCTGGAACATGGCCATACATCCCAGAAAACTCACAGCAACCCAGTGATTCTGGTCATGACAGCCTTTGACAACACATATCATGCAGTTGTCTTAATAAGATTTGTTTGGAAAGGATTTGCCATTATCTTCCTCTAAAGCTGAGTCAATGTGACCCGCAAAGGGGATTTGAACCCTGGTCTTCTGGAATCCAGTTTCATACTCAAACTATTCAAAATACAAATACTCAGACTGATTCCCCAGTTTTTTTTTTATTAGTGAACCTTCGATTCTTGTTATTGTCCATGTTTGAAATATATAGCCTATACCAAGTTTGTACCCTCCAATGAAAGACTTGTTCTGGCAAATTTTTCCTCTTGTGTTTCCTGGGAGAGCTTCATGTCATGTCAATTAATAGTTCTTGTACTTTGTACAATAATTTGGGTGAAGTTCATGGAATTAAAGTTTTAACACATTAAACACATAGGATGTGAACACAAAATTATCATGAAATGTCACCCAGAAAGATCATAAGTAGTACTTAGTGTGTGGATTAACGATAGGACAATGTAGCCTATGAAATAACAGCAAAGGGTTTTAAAAATAGAAATAAAGCATCAAAAGTGAATTTGAGCTGGAATAAAAATATAGAAGGGTAGGATACGATGGCCAGTGATTGTCCCATGCATTCATGGTGCCGGTTGACCTGCTGACCTGAAAGTTGTGTTGCTGATCTGAAGGTTGCCGTTTCGAATCCACAAGACGGGGTGAGCTCCCATCTGTCAGCTCTAGCTTGCAGGGACATGAAAAAAGCCTCCCAGCAGGATGGTAACACAACTGGGTATCCCCTGGGAAATGTCTCTGTAGACCAGTGGTTCTCAACCTGTGGGTCCCCAGATGTTTTGACCTTCAACTCCCAGAAATCTTAACAGCTGGTAAACTGGCTAGGATTTCTGGGAGTTGTCGGCCAAAACATCTGGGGACCCACAGGTTGAGAACCACTGCTAGATGGCCAGTTCTCTCAGACCAGAAGTGACTTGCAGTATATTCTCAAGTCACGATAAAAAATGATGAATTTTAAAACATAAATTTACATGTTCATCCAGTAAACATCATTATCCACAATTTTGTTGTTCATATTTTTCAACTTTCTATATTCTGTTTATGGTGCCTTATATTAAGCAACACTTTTGTTCATGTCTGTTTTATTTCTTGGGCCATAGGGACGCATGGGCTTATGCTGCGTCTAGTGAGACAGGCACGTGACAGGGATGAAATGCACTTGTAGCCTAGTTTTCAGTGCGTTGACATTGGCTGAATATTCCACTTTTTTGTTTCCTTGTCTCAGGGTGCCTTGCTCACATGCTGACACGCAGGCTGAAATCTCTTTATAAGTCCCATGCTGATTTCCATCAAAGTTGTTTTCCCTTTTTGATTATCAGTCGCTGTGTTCCTTTGAGGTGAGGAAAAGCAGGTTCTCAAAGCAATCATTGTGGGCCTGTGTCTGTCAGATAAAGATATGAAATTTATCAGATGGGGCGGGAATGTGCTTTCACTTTCATATCATTAACACTGCTTCCTGTCAAGCTGGCGCCAGGTGAGGTATATGAGCTACTAATTGCATCCGCCTGAGGATTCCGGGACGAGGCACAACTGTTGCTGCTAAGGAATATGGTGGATCCTGGTCGCACAGTAATTTCTTATCAATATGTCACTAGAGATTGGTGCAATTTGTTTTTGGCTGGATGGAGGAGAAGGTTAATCCAGAAAAATGGGTAAGAGCCCACTACCCATTTTATGAGCTGTCAAACAAAATATTATTATTATTATTATTATTAATAATAATAATAATAATATAATTTTATTTTTGTATCCCGCCTCCATCTCCCCAAGGGGACTCGGAGCGGCTTACATGGAGGCAAACCCAAATCAACATCATAACATCATAAAATAATCAAATTAAAAACACATACATCGATTACATAAAACAGGATAATCAGGCAAAATCATGTTCTTCTCAACGAAAGGTTTGTTAACAGCAAGATGGTAGGGATGTTCAATCATTCATATACAATGAAGACCTGTACAGGTTTGACTGAACTCTATTCTTTTTGTGGAGTCCTACAAGGAAGGCACATAGTGTGAAATTAACCGTTTAATAAAGTTTGGATGAGTAATCAAGGCTCAACAGATGGCATGGTGCCCTGCACTTTTGAATGATGATATGTTAGTGGGACATGGGGCAATTTCCTGTGTTTCATTGCTTTTCACCTTTCTTGAAGTCATTATATTCATCTTAAAGAACAATGCGCTTATTTGCTCAGTGGCCCATATCAGTAGGGCAATAATGACAAGTACAAACGGGCATGCATGTAAAGTTCATTTGTGCATTTATGGTTACTATATTATGTCAAATTTTGTAGTAGACCTTTTGGCTTATACTAATCTGAAGTTTTGGAATCTGGGTTTGCTGTTGTGCTTTGTTATTATATTTTTCTGTTTCTTTGCATTGATTGTTATAATAATTCTCTTTGTCCCAATGCAGAAGTCAGTGAACTGTAGTATTCAGGCTTCTGATTCTTGGTGCATCTACACTATAGAATTAATTCAGTTTGCTACCACTTTAACTGCCATGATTCAATGCTATGGAATCATGGGAACTGTAGAAGCCGCGGTGGCGCAATGGGTTAAACCCTTGTGCCAGCTGAACTGCTGACCTGAAGGTTGGGTTGCAGACCTAAAAGTTTCCGGTTCGAATCCATGAGATGGGGTGAGCTGCCGTCTTTCAGCTCTAGCTTGCGGGGACATGAGAAAAGCCTCCCAGTAACACATCCGGGCGTTCCCTGGGTAATATCTCTGTAGACGACCAATTTTCTCACACCAGAAGCGACTTGCAGTATGGAACTGTAATTCCACAAGGTCTTTTGCCCTTTCTGTCAAAGAGTGCTGATTTCATAGCATTGAGCCATGGCAGATAATGTGGTGTCAAACTGTATTAATTCTACAGTGTAAATGCACCCCTTTTTTCTTTTATGTTTCACTTTTGTTTCTTGTCTGTCTTTAACTGTTTGAAGAGTTTCATCTAATATCCAGCCATGTTTTCCTTTAATTTTGGCCACATAAAGTGTCTTTTTAACTTTTCCCCCCCATATAATATTTCTAGTTTAGGGCTGGTGTTCTTCTGATTTCCTGTCATTATATACATTTACATATTACTATATTTTAAAACTCCAGTTTTATACTTTTATAACCACCTGTCCTATTTGTGTAGTATTATTTGATATTTTTCACTACTAGGAAAAAGGTAATGTGCCGCCTTAAATGTTTGTCATCTTTTCATTGATTCATTGATGATTGAATTCCATTAAGGGCAGCACTTGAATGAATTAATAATAAAGCATATTTCAAAAGATCCTAGGGTAGCTTTAAAAAGTTTAAATTGCAATAAAACAAGAGCATTAAAATGCTACAGTTTAATATAATAGATTAATGTAAAGCAGTCATATTTAATATGAACATCAAAGAGCATAAAAGCAATATACACAGGATATAAAGCTTGAGGAAGGTAAAAAGATATTTTAAACATGGCATTTAAACATGTCTGACAGGCTTCTTGTTCATATTGTTCTTGATATAAATGGGACAGACTATGCAACCAGCACCAGAAAAATACATCATTTAAAATTTTTAGAAATCAAATGAGAGGGGAAACCAAATTCTGTCACCAGAAAAAAAATGAATCAAGTTACCTATGTAAATCGAACAAAGTAAGCAACTGTGCATAGCTTTGATTATTTCATATAATTCACATGGCTTCTGTTAGTTATGAAGCAAGTGAAAGAATTAAATAGGGTGTTGAAGTATTTTACTTCATCAACTTACAGTTATGATTAGGTTTGCTCCTGTACCCCTCCCCCCCCCCCCCAATTTTAAAAAAATAGGATTCTCGACAGCCTCTAATGCTGGATTATGTACTTTTGCAGAGCAGTTGTAACACATACTATCCTGACGACAGCCCAACTACACTACAGTAAAGTACTTCATACCAATTTAGTCAGTGGGAATGGAGCTTAAGCCTTCGGCATTTACCTGAAATTGCCTGTTCTCAGGCATAATGGCTCAGGATGGTGCTTCAGATTTTGCCCTCCTACTGCCTCCAGATGTAGGTAGAGCTCTTTGTCTGCAGCGCTTCAAGGCAAGCAGGAGAAGCAGTGCGGCAGGACTGTGCCAACCCACAGGAGTCCCCTATTGAACAAAGCCACCCCAAGTGGTCCCCATCCACTCCTGAGCTGCTGCGGGGCCCCATGCTGCTAAGATCTCTGTATTTCTCCACAATGAAAATGCAGGTTGTTTTACATGTCTGTGATAAAAAAAGTTTTAGTAAAGCAACACAGGGCTTTGGGAATAAAAATCAGCCACATTCTAATTACTACAGCATGCCAGTTCCACCCTTCTTGTTTTGTTTTCATGATTGTAAACTTCTTTTTCAGTTAAACTTTTTCTTTTAATGGTTTGAAGGCTAACAGTAATGGGATTGATGTTGATGTGATACTTCCTATCTGCCATATGCAAAAGAAATACTATAAGAGACTATTGCTTTCAAGCAGTACATAGCAATGTATCTTGGGTCTCTCCTTTCTTCTAGTCACTTCTTGTTCCTATAGCTGAGGAAACCTCTGGCTCCCCAGATGTTTTGAACCACTATTTCCATATTCCCTTGGCAATGGTCATACTGGATGATGCTGGAGGGAGTTGTTAACAAAATATCCAGAAGGCTAAATGTTCCTTACCACTACTATTGTAGTCCCCAGCAGTGGAGCAGCTTTATTTATTGCACTTATATACCAGTTCAAACCCCGGGAGCGGCGTGAGTGGACGCTGTTAGCTCCAGCTTCTGCCAACCTAGCAGTTCGAAAACATGCCAATGTTGAGTAGATCAATAGGTACAGCTCCGGTGGGAAGGTAACGGTGCTCCATGCAGTCATGCCGGCCACGTGACCTTGGAGGTGTCTACGGACAATACCGGCTCTTCGGCTTAGAAATGGAGATGAGCACCAACCCCCAGAGTCAGACATGACTGAACTTAACGTCAGGGGAAACCTTTACCTTTTTTTACCATTTTTCTCACCCCTAGGGGGACTCAAAGCAGTTCCCAACATAATCAATGGCAAAATTCAAAGCCTTACATGTATAAAACAACACATAATCAAAACAACAACACTGACAATAGATTAAAACCATTAAAAGTATAAAACTATAAAACAACAGTCACACACAATACATAAAACATTTAGGCCCAATGATACTTTAACTACTTCCATATTTCCATGTTTCTGTCATTCACTGAATGCCTTCTTAAATAACCAGGTCTTAAGTTGTTTCCTAAAAGCCAGGAGGGAGTTAGCCAATCTGATTTCCCTGGAGAGGGAGTTCCACAGCCGAGGTGCCACTGCCGAGAAGGCCCTGTCTCTTGTCCCTGCCAATCGCATGTGCGAAGGCAGTGGGACAGAGAGCAGGGCCTCATCTTAGAGATCTAGCTGGCTCATGGGAGAGTTTCGTTTAGACAGGTAAGCTTGACCGGAACCGTTTAGGGATTTATAGGACAAAGCAAGCACTTTGAATTCTGCTCGGTAGCAGACTGGCAGCCAATGGAGCTGACGCAACAGGGATGTTTTATGCTCACTGTACATCGCTCTGTGTGTGTACAGGATGGAAGTTGGGATGGGAACATGTGGTAGGGCTGCAGAATAGAAGATGGTGTTGTATTGCCCCTGACCATGGAATTCCATGAGTAAAGCAGAATGCACAACAGAAGGCTCACACAGAAGCATCTGCTGAGAACTTGATATGACGTTGCTTTGACAGTCATATTGCCATGAAAGCACACCATATTTGATACTTATGGATCAAATGGGGAATTGCTGGATCCTTGGAACTATATTTGCAACTCCCATATACAAGGATCAGAAGTCACTTGACACTTCTAGGGTAAAAACCAAAAAACATGGAATCAGTATAGCAGTCCAGAATGTTTCATATATGTCAGGAGTTTCCAACCAGTTGCACTGGGAAACCTAAGGTGCATCTACACTTCTGTGGAGTCCCCGGTGGTGCAATGGGTTAAACCCTTGTGCCGGTAGGACTGCTGACCTGAAGATTGGGTTGCCAACCTAAAGGTTGCCTGTTCAAATCCAGGAAAAACTCAGATGAGCTCCCTCTGTCAGCTCCAGTTCTCTATGTGGGGACATGAGAGAAGCCTCCCACAAGGATCGTAAAACATCAAAACATCCAGGCGTCCCCTGGGCAACATCTTTGCAGACAGCCAATTCTCTCACACCAGAAGCAACTTGCAGTTTCTCAAGTCACTCCTGAAATGGAAAAAAAACCCCCTATACTTCTAAGTTACTATTGTTATAGTGGTTTTACTATAATGGGAACTAGCAGTTGGATTTAAGCCAAAATTAATTGCATATAATATCTAGCCACATTAAAGGGCTTTGATTAATTATCCTAAAGCAACTTAATCCAGAGCAGAGAAACACCTCTAGAGTAGACTTGATATGCTGTCAGTGTTACTGACCTCTGTCTCGGCTTCTTGTTTATACAAAACAAGAATGCTCAGTTGCTATGGTGACGCCTTTTATGGACTCAGGATTTACAATGTGCTATATATCTTTCTTGTGAGATAGGTGGACAGAGGCAAATGATAAAAAGGTAGACTTGCAGATCAATGTGTGAGGTGATAAATAAGCTTGCAAGGTGAGCACATAATAACAAAAGACAGGGCAGACCTTGCACAGAATTGAAATACATTTGTGTTATTTTCTCTGTATATTGTTATAAAGTGGAAATCTTTCCCTTGAGAATACCTTGCTTGTTTCATTTCCCACTATCTTACATATACATGCTAAAGCCAGCATTCCATTAAATAATGTAATCCTCAATACACTTCTGCAGCTGTATATTCATTAACATGATTCATGGAAGGCAGGTACAGCCTCATAACTGGGCTGCATATTACTTCTTGCTCAGGATGAATGTTTCTCTCACTTGTGTAAAAAAGATACAAGTCTCTACCCCACAACCTTCTCACTCTTCCTGCAAAATCTTGTACCACTGATGACAATTGCTCCTGGCAGCTGTCACACATTGCTACTGAGTATAGTGTGGAACCTGAGATATTTTTTTGTGGGGAATGTTAACTCTCATGATCTCTTGTAAGAACAAAACTGATGCCTAATCTAACAGAGACATAGCAAACACTCTTTTTGTTCGTGACTGGGGGACTAGGGTCTCTGGAGAAATTATTTATAGTTTGGAGACAAAAGAATATAGTATTTCATTTCAGCATTCATTTGTACCATGTATTTCCCACTAGAAAGAAGCCCAGTGAAGCTAAATTGTGTATGTTTTCCCCTCCACATCCTGTTTTTAGCCAGACAGGGATCTGATAACAACTATGTCACACTTACTTTACTTATGCAATCCCTCGTTGTCCGAGTATGATGGCCTTCCAAGTGTAGTGTCTTGGTGGTGGATACATAGGTGACTATGGGGCCCTATTCTTGACCTGCATGTTCTTCCACAATGAGGGCATCGGTTTCCAGGTGGAAGGCGGTCCTGATCAGGGATGGCTTGATGCACCTTCCTCTTGGCACGTTTCTCCCTTTTGCCCTCCATTCATGCTTTTTCAAATTCCACAGCATTGGAATTCCACAGCACTCCACAGCTGACCTTCGGTTAGAGTGCTCAAGGGCCAGGGCTTCCCAATTCTCGGTGTCTATGCCATAGTTTTTAAAATTAGCTTTAAATCCATCTTTACATCTCTTAACAGACTAGATCTTAACAGACTAGAGAGATGGGCCGAAACTAACAAAATGAAGTTCAACAGGGACAAATGCAAGATACTTCACTTCGGCAGAAAAAAAGGAATGCAAAGATACAGAATGGGGGACGCCTGGATAGACAGCAGTACATGTGAGAAAGATCTTGGAGTCCTTGTGGACAACAAGTTAAACATGAGCCAGCAATGTGATGCGGCTGCTAAGAAAGCCAATGGGATTCTGGCCTGCATCAATAGGGGTATAGCGTCTAGATCCAGGGAAGTCATGCTACCCCTCTATTCTGCCTTGGTCAGACCACACCTGGAATCACACTGTGTCTACTTCTGGGCACCGCAGTTGAAGGGAGATGTTGACAAGCTGGAAAGTGTCCAGAGGAGGACAACTAAAATGATCAAAGGTCTGGAGAACAAGCCCTATGAGGAGCGGCTTAAAGAACTGGGCATGTTTAGCCTGCAGAAGAGAAGGCTAAGAGGAGACATGATAGCAATGTACAAATATGTGAGGGGAAGTCATAAGGAGGAGGGACCAAGCTTGTTTTCTGCTGCCCTGCAGACTAGGACGCGGAACAATGCCTTCAAACTACAGGAAAGGAGATTCCAGCTGAACATCAGGAAGAACTTCCTCACTGTTCGGCAAGTGGAACTCTCTCCCCCAGAGTGTGGTGGAGGCTCCTTCTTTGGAGGCTTTTAAGCAGAGGCTGGATGGCCATCTGTCGGGGGTGCTTTGAATGCGATTTCCTGCTTCTCGGCAGGGGGTTGGACTGGATGGCCCAAGAGGTCTTTTCCAACTCTATTATTCTATGATTCTATGATTTTCCTGTCCACCAACATTCCGTTTTACATTCTTGAGTTGGGAGTAGAGCAACTGCTTTGGGAGACGGTGATCAGGCATTCAGACAACGTGCCCAGTCCAATAGAGTTGAAGGTGTAAGAGCATTGCTTCAATGCTAGTGGTCTTTGCTTCTTCCAGCATGTTGACATTTGTCCGCTTGTCTTCCCAAGAGATTTGCAGGATTTTTCATAGGCAACGCTGATGGAATCGTTCCAGGAGTTGAACATGACATCTGTTGACAGTCCACATTTCGCAGACATATAACAGGGTTGGGGGGACAATAGCTTTATAAACAAGCACCTTGGTATCCCTGCGGATGTCCCGATACTCACTCTCTGCTTCATTCGGAAGAATGTTGCACTTGCAGAGCTCAGGCAGTGTTGTATTTCAGTGTCAATGTTGACTTTTGTGGAGACAGATGTTCATCAGGTAGAGTCCTTCAATGATTCCATAAGAGTTGTGTTGTCATAACACCACTGGTTTTTTTCCAGGAAGTGGTAGCAATCCTTGGCAAAAACAAGGGAACATGTGCATTGCTGCGGAGTTTAAAGGGCATAGGCCATGGCCTTTCTGTGCTACTGCATCCAGTGTCCATTCTGATGTTACTTTAAAGCTGTAGGAGCTGCTGCAACAGGTGTCATCTTTACAATGGCTGACACTAACCACATTTGGGTGTTACAGTATGTCAGAGTTCCAGATGAGGAGCAATTTGCTGATCACAACACAAGGCATGAATGTTTGGACCTCTGTTTATTGTGGTGTACAAGCCTAAAGGGGCCAGATTTCTAATTTGTCTTGCCTTCAACACAAAAAGAAAAAGCACTAATCCAAGGTTTATTTTATGATTACGTATCTGGCTTGTGTGGGGAAAACAAACATAGAATCATAGAGTTGGAAGAAACCTCAAGGTCCATCCAGTCCAACCCCTGCCATGCAGGAAAATACAATCAAAGCACTCTCGCGACAGATGGATACCCAGCCTCTGTTAAGAACCTCCAGAGAAGCAGACTCCACCGGACTGCAGCGTAGTCCACTGTCAAACAGCTCTTACCATCAGGAAGTTCTTCCTACTCTCTTTTTCTGCTATTTGAACCCATTGTGCCTTGTTCTGGTCTCCAGAGCAGCAGAAAACAAGCTTCTCCCCTCCTCAGTGTAACATTCTTTCAAATATTTAAGCATCACTGTTATGTTTAATCTCAGCCTCCTTTTCTCCAAGTTTAAACATCCCATCTCCCCCGGCCGTTCCTCATAGGGCTTGGCTTTCGAGCCTTTGATCATTTTGGTTGCCCTTCTCTGGACACCTTTCAGGTTATCAACATCCTTCTTGAATTGTGGTTCCCAGAACTGGATAAAGTATTTCAGGTGACGTCTGACCAAAGCAGAATGGAGATGGGACCATGACTTCCCACAATCTCAAAACTGCATTCCTATTGATGTACTTTAGAAATGCATTGGCTTTTTTAGCTGTCGCATCACACTGTTGATTCATGCTCAGCTTGTAGTCCACTAAGTTTCACATGTACTGTTTTCAGGCTAGGTGTTACCCATCCCATATCTGTGCATTTGACTTTTTTCTGCCTAGGTGTAATATTGTACATTTCTCCCTGTTGAAATTCAATTTGAATTTAGTTTCCTAATGAATCTGAACTTCACAGCAGACAAACTATGATTAAATGTTGGCTTGGCTATGCCTAAATGGCAATGTGAGGTATCATGCTGTTTAACCTCTATACACTGCCTTGGTGAAGATCCTATTTTAATGTTTGAATGTGGCTCATGCATTATCAAAACCAAAATGAAAGACAAGAAGAAATGACAAAGCCTTGCAAGAGGCCACATTTTGAAAACAAGAGTTAACAAAAGCCCTGGAAACAAAATTAGCCTATTTTACTTCAACCATTTCTTAGTAGCTGAAGCATTTGTCTTTTTTTTATAATTCCATAAAACTTTATAGTGAAAAAGGAGTTCCTGTAATTCAACTGGTTAAAAGACCAAGAAGAATAAAACATACTTTTTAAGCATGGAAATGTTAAGCATTTAACCTGTACTCTAATTTCAGTTCCTCTATCAAAGTTGTTGATAGCTATTGAATGTTTTTTTAAAAAACCCATTCCACTTTAAAACAGAATTAAATGAAGAAACCATCAGCTGTCATTTGTGTTAAAAATAGAAAGGAATACAAAGTGGAAAACCATAAATAACTGCTGGTTACTTCACAACATAATCTTTTTTTTTTTTTGTATTTTCACATTTTAGTGGTCTTTTACTGTCTTTTTTACACTATTAGTTTCAGATTGCAAACAATCTTAACAGTTTTCTGATGTCCTTGGTCCTGCATTATCAGGCTGGAATCCTTCATAAAGATCAGAGCAACAGAACACCTAGAAATGTTTGCATGCATTTTCTATTTATGACTTGTTCTGTCTTGATATCCTCAAGGAACTTATTTCAGTATAATCGAAAATTCCTTGTGTCCAACTATTTTAAAGGTAACACTTTGGAATGATCAACCTATCTTCTTTGAAATGTTAATAAGTATTAGTAATCAATTGACATTGCTTGACAGATGAAGAAATTTCACATGCTAGAAATTTAATAAGTATTGAACTAATAAAATCTCTTTTCAGGAAGGCAAAATAGGTTAAAGGTCTCATGTTAAAAATCAAGCATCAGCCATCAATGGAGAAAAACTTGAATTAGTTTATTTTGACAAACAGTAACTTTTAGATCTATTCTGTATTAATTGATAAACTCTTCAGAGAGCTAAATTGAAAAGGTTCTGCCTCCTTTGATGTAGATGTCATTAAAGATGTGTTGAGCATATTTCTTTTAACCAGTCCTTCAATTGTATGTTAATGTTTATTTCCAGGTTGTTATGTTTGTTTCATATAGAGTTGTTCCCCCTCTAAACATATTATACATCAACTTCAAATTATTTGAGATGAAAATATATTTTCTCCATTGTACAGTTGTGCATATCTTCTGCTTTGTTCAAACTGTAAAACACAGAAAGTGATGGTGATTTTGGTCTAGAGTCAAACATGTGATTCTTTCACTGGAAGATCTAAAGCTTCTGAAGTTATTGATGTTGGATTGGGATCTATGCAAGATAATGTCAAATAATTTATTAGAATTACCTGCCTTGATTATGCCAGTGTTAATTAATTGGGGGGGGGGGACAAGTCAGTCCTCTTCCTCCCATCTGCCTTGTCAAGTTGTTGAGAAAAGAGACCATGGTTTCCTCAGTGTGGTCACTCCATTTCTCCTGAACAGGAAAGTAGCATGTCAGAAATGACAGCTACACAAATGTACATGTATGCAGTAGTGCATTGGGAGGCAGTCTTTGCACATGTATATTCCAAGTATTAAAGTATCTGTGTTTGGACAATAGTAATAGGAAATTTCAACTATCTTGATTTTTGTTGAAAGTCAAACTTTGTCAATAAGATACAATCCAACACATTCCTCTTTTGCCTAGCAGCGAATGACAATGACTAGAAAATGGAAGAGGCAACAAGGAGATCAGCTATTTTAGATCCGACTCTTACCGGTAATTGGTTAATGGAGTGAAACCAATGTGATCCATAGGGTGGTCATAGTCTCCTGGAATTTGTAATACAGTGAAAAGGGGGAAGCCAAACACTATCAGAAATTCATTCTAAACATTCAGAAAGCTATTATCAGTAAATGCAAGGAAATACTGTTGGTTTTTGGCAAGGTTAAATCAGAGGGTTGAGAGTCATTTGTTATTGCCGATGGGTGCTTTGTAATGCCAAAAAATGCTTAAGTGGTGGGGCATGGCCAAACAAGGGCTGGGAGCCACTGCTCTAGAGCCAGATGAATTACATCCAATGATAATGAAAAGATTGGAGAAGCAATCTCAGAACCACATATTTTTTGAGAATTCTGTCCTGGTCAGTTCTGACAGCCAGGACCAGTGGTTGAAACTGCAGATCAATAGCTTGCAGCAGCCTGCACAGCAGAACGCAGTAGCTGCAGAAGGAGAGCCCTTAGCAGTTGCCACCACGTCCCAGCAAGAGGACCAAACAGAAGTCAGCACTTCAGGGCAGGCTACTGAACGGTTAAGTGCTCCTTTTCATGTGTAACTTAGCAGAGAGAGAGCTCAATTATGTAGGTCTGCCAGGTTAGCTGAGAAACAGGCTATCTACAAGCAACACCTGTGGCCTTAGCATAAAAGACTCTTGAATTTGCAGTCTTATTATTGGAGGTAACGTCTTTCTGGATTGTGTTATCGTGAATTTGTTCAGTGATCGGCTTTGTGATCTGGACCTGAACTGGACTTAAGTACTTTGGATTCTGTTTTACGAAGAGTTATACTGTTACTTGCAACATGCAAATGTGAGTAGATTAACTGCCCCAGTGGGAAGGTAATGACGCTCCATGTAGTCATGCCGGCCACATGATCTTGGAGGTGTCTACGGACAACGCCGGCTCTTTGGCTTAGAAATGGAGATGAGCACCAACCCCCAGAGTTGGATATGACTAGACTTAATGTCAGGGGAAAACCTTTACCATTACCTTATACTGTTACTTACTAGCTTGTTTCACCCCGGAACGTGGACACTGACTTACTGGCACTAAATTATTAATTTAGGCTTTGATTCAAGAACTCTCTGTGTATGACCACTGGACTTGGATATTGATTATCTGTGTCTGAATCTGAACCAGGCACTCCACGACAGACTTCTTGAGAACAGGACAAGTCCCAGCAGATCGAAGGAGGGGAAATGTTGTCCCTATTTCCAAAAAGAAATAAAAAGGACCCAAACAATTACCGCCCAGTCTGACATTAATACCAAAAAGATTCTAGACCAGATAATTACACCAACAGTCTGTAAGTGCTTAGAAAGGAATTATGTGATTATGAAAAAACAACATGGGTTTCTCAAAAACAAGTCATGCTAGATTAGTATCTTTTTTATATAGAGAGAGTTCCAACCTTAGCAGGTAAAGGGGATCCCGTGGTTGTCGAAATCCTTAAGGCATCTGACAAGGTTCCGCATGTTCTTCTTGCAAACGAACTAGCAAAATGTGGGCTAGACAATACTAAGGTCAGTTGGATTTGCAATTGGTTAAGCAACTAAACCCAAAGGGTGCTCAGCAATGATTCCACTTCATCTTGGAGAGAAGTGACCAGTGGGTGCCACAGGATTCTGTCCTGGGTCCAGTACTATTCAACATCTTTATTAAAACTTGGATGATAGAATGGATAGCATGCTTACTAGTGGTGTGCATTCGGGTAAAAGCTTGTCCCATTTCGTTTCTGGCTTTTGTTGTGGGGCCCAATTCGTTTTCAAAAAGCCTCCTGAAATTGGGAGGGTTGTTTTCATTTGTTTTGTTTCGGGGACCCGAAAATTGGGCTATTATGAGGGGGGCTTCCCACACACTGGCTCCCCTTCCTGAGGTGTTCGGCTGCCTCTCAGGCACTGCGCTTTTTCTCTTCCTCCTCCTCCTCCCTCCCTCACACCCTCAATGCCCTGCATTAACTCACAGAAGTCATGGCCAGGTAGCGCCACATCCAGACCTCAGCTAGCAAGCAGGAAGGAACCACCTCCCCTGCCTCCTTTCAACTCGGAGAGTGTTGTGGGCGGTGGGGCTTGTTCGTGTAGTGGGGTGTATAACTGTGCAGACACTCAGCTACAGACAGGCACTGAGAGGCACGCACAAGCTTTCCAGGCCTGCCTGCACGCCCCACACCACACACAAACTTTCCCTGGAAAGAAACTGTGTGTGTGGCAGGGCTGGAAAGCAGCTGAGTGCAGGTACAGTCACACACCCACACACACACACACCTGGAAAGGAGGTGGGGGTGGTTCCTTCTGCCTTGATGCTGAGGTCCGGATGTGGGTTGCCCAGCCGTGACTCCCGTGAGTGAATGTGGGGCATTGTGGGTGCAAGGGAGGGAGGAGGGAGGGATGGAGGGAGGAGGAGAAAGAGAATAAGTGTACACTCTTGAAATTGGAGGCGAAGTGTACACTCGCCTCCACACGAAAGCAGGCTTTTGTGTCAAGTTGAGTATCGTGTGGGGAAGGGAGCTTTCTGTTTCGTGCTTCCAAATAAACAGAACATGCGAAAGACACAGAAGAAACAGTAAGAACAAATTTCACACACATGTTTAATGCTTACTGAATTTCTTTCACTTATGAATGCATGCAGTCTATTATAGTAGTATTCATTTCATATCATATTACAGTTGTTGCATATCTTGAAAAATTGTGTATTCTCATCCATACTTTGAAATTATGGTAGTTGTTAGACTCAACTTTTGATCACGCATGATCACAGGCCTTACGTGTACAAACTGTTGTGCAATATGCCATTGCTGAATGTCATAAAACTATCTCCTGCTACATTCAGAAAAAGGGTCTGTGGTTTTCATCTGTCTGGCAGAGGTGTCCATGAAACAAAAAAGGTTAAGAACTCCTGATCTAGGACATCAAAGCCTTTCACAGTTATTAAGTGGCCTTATATCCTGACACACACTGAAAGGTGAAGAGATGCATATTGTTGTTGATTATGATTATCGTGATTCATTTATATCCTGTGTTTCTCTCAATAAATAGAATTAGGACCCCTGATAACACAGTAAAAACAATAGACAGAGATACTCTGTTGCAACTTTCTTTTAGAAACCTTTCATGATTGGAAAGAAGATGTAAGATCTATTTCCCTTGTTTTCCAAATTAAAATGAGAAATTGGCTAACACAGTTTGGCCTTTGATACCTGGATCTATATATCTTCATTTGCAGGTTACTAGTAGATAATTAACAGACCTTGTTTATTAAATATGCAGCCACAGCAAAAGCCATTGAGGATGGTAACCTGATTTAACATGAACTCATCTTGGTCTGAAGCCCCATTGATTTTAAAAAGCCACAAGGGAAGTAATTAAAATGAATGAGACCATTCTGAAATTATGGTATACAGCAGCTGTTTTCAGACTTTTTTTTTACATAACCACTTGAAATTACTCGTGGTCTTAGTGGACTACTCAGTTAACTTTTTTTAACAAATCAAAGCACACAATTCATATTGTAATTATATTTTTTCCAGCATTGTATCTTTGTCAAAACTAGCACTGCATTATGACAAGGATAGATTGTATGCCAGGTTACTGAGAATGGCCCTTTAATTGGCAATTTTTAAGAGAAATTAGTAGGCTGCATAGCTATTTCTGTTATGGAGTCTTGTTAGCCTCTTGGATAAACCAGCCCAAGACAAAGAAGCCTCATTCTCTGTCTACAGAAACTATTAATCAAGTGTGGTGAACCCTAAGATCACCAGATCTTTTCTGATCTTAGAAGCTAAGCCTTGGTTAGTATCTGGATGAGAAATCACCAACGAACACCCAAGTGCTATCGGCTTTCAGAGAAAGGAAATGGGAAAACCACCTCTTGTGTTTTTCATGCCTAAGAAAGCCCTATGAAATCCATGGGGTTATCATACATCAACAGGCATATACATACACAGAACTAATTGCAGATATCTTCAGCCCTTCCACACCTCTTTGAATTCAATCTTACAGATCACTAACAGTACATAGTCTAAAAACCTCTAGTAAACTACATTAAATATCCAACAATATTACTATAATTTTGCTGTCACAAGTGTGAGGTTTGTGACCAGCAGCTTGGTTTAAAGAAAATCCAGGGAAAATAAAATAAAAGTACCTTGCTCTGTGAAGGACCTTATCCTTTACCAGTCCTGACCAGCTGGTTTATGACAAAGATGTCATAGCAGGGGTGGAAGGGAATTTCAGGAAGAAAAAAAGGGGGCGGGGGTTGTGAAGGCTGCTTAAAAGGAAAGCAAAGAGAAGAATGAAGAGTGGAAGTGTTGAAGAGAACTGAAAGAGAGAAATGCTGGAGCTTTAATCTTTCTGAGTGATCAGTGTGCCAGCCTTGATCCTTAATTCTTGTAAAGCAGTCATACTGGCAGGATGTGGGAGAGATCTAAAGATAAAGAAAGTGGCTTATCTAGTACCATGCTGAGATCATGCCAGCAAGGTAGAAGGCTTGGAACAATAGGTGTTCACCTTCCCTGGAGTGTGGGGAATAAGCAAAATCTGCTCCAGGGTTAGTGTAGTTCTTCTCCATTCCAGAGCTTGTTAGGGGCACAGAAGGGCTTTGGATTCTATGAACCCACACCTCTTTCTCTGTTCTCTTGTGTCTGAGTTTGATGAAGGAATGGGCTCAGACTTCCTTGAAGCCTCACAAAGATGGGAGATGGAATTTCCCTGTCCAATAGTGGACCTCCCTCCCTTCCTCTCCATCCTGTAGAATAGATCTCAAAGATCCTATGGACTCTGGAATATCTTCCTTCTGACAGCTGAATTGTAGCCTAAGTACTGTATTCATTGAACTTTATCAGAAATTAAGTATAAGTGATAAGTTGTAAATTAGTCATATCCTCAATTGTAAACAAATCCATAAAGTCAAGTACCTGAATAAGAGGGAAGTAGTAATTGTTTATTGGTGAGAACTCAAAAATACCTTGTTATTTTAAAGCTCTGGTTAGCCATTTTTCACAGTGCAGCTCTATTCATGCCAGAAATAATTACCATTTAGTGGAATGTACTGTTATGTATGGGATTGTACTCTTGTTATCCTCCATCGCTGAAGAATTGTTGATTAGTATAATTTAACCAGTGGTTCTCAAACTGGAGTCTCCAGATGTTTTTGGCCTACACTCCCAGAAATTCCAGCCAGTTTACCAACTGTTAGGATTTCTGGGAATTGAAGGCCAAAAACATCTGAGAACCCCAGGTTGAGAATCACTGATCTACACCATCAGAATTGTGCAGTTCCCAAAATGGAAATCAGTGTTCTTCCTTGTAGTCCTACAAGACTCCATACTTCAAGAGTTGCACAGAAGTCCTCACAGTTGTGGTCCACGAATCAGTGCCAGTCCATGACTTAAAAGTTGCAGATCCCTGGGAGGTTTTCTAGGAAGAAAAACAATTGTAGGCAATAGGTACAAACATGGTACCAATTTCCTGTATAGTGGGAGGAAAGTTGCATGTCATCCACATAAAATTCTGTAAGAATCACTCTACTAGCATTTTCTCCTGCCATAGATAGCCACTGTAAGTTTTCTTTTCAGATAGACAACAGTGGAATAGAATGCTATTTTAAAGTGGAGAAGGCTATGTTACAAGTGGTCACTGATACTAGCTTTGCTGTATAGTAAAAAAAATCTGAATGAGCTAAAATGGTATGACTCAAATACAAAGAAATCTAAGCCTTAAGATCCAGACAATTGGGAGTTGTTAACAAGACCCATGGAATTTAGCATTTAGAACCATATTTTTCCAGAAAAGCAGTTTTAAATCTTTTCTATCACAGTGTGAAGCTCAGAAGAAAGAAAGTAAGGTTGGAAAATAAAATAAGGTATGTGGCGTTGTGGGCGGGAGAGAGTGTAGAGGGCTTTCCATTCAGCACGCTCCATTAAAAGCTTGTTCGTAAATCAAGCATTCCCCTCTCACTGTGCTCCTGAAAACACATACATCGGGGTTTTGTTTCATCAAGAATGAGTGCTCTCCCTCACAAACCTTCAGGTGAATGTCAGCAAGTCTTTATGGAAAGTAGTAACAAGGCAAACCCCCCAGGGCTCACTGCTGGGACCAAATCCTATTTAATATCTCTGTTAGTGACGTGGAAAGGAAAACGAGGTCTAATTGCCAGATGATAGGCCTTGGCAGCATGCCCACTGTTGGGAGCAGGCATGCCGGAGGAATTTAGATTTGGCCTTCAGATGACACGTGGCTTTTCCACTCTGGTCCTCTCACATTCATGAATGAATGGCACTGAAGAAGGAGCCAAAGTTCTTTGTACGCTGTGGCCAGGATAAGACACACTTCTGTGATTCCAGCAATACAGAGACATGGGCCGTTCTTGTTAATCGTGTGACTTATGACACATTTTAATTCTTGATTGTTTGGACAACTTTTGGCGAGTTAATGATTGGAGTATAATTGTCAGAATCTACCAGCTGGCACAGCCAAGATCCTGGAAGCTGTTATCCAAAAGCTAACATTTGCATTTTTGGGCTTTCACTGATGACTTTTAGGGGTTTTAAAATGTGAGATATTTGCCATTTGCTCCCTTGATTCAAGGAACCTTCTTATTTTAATAAATAAAATTGAGGAATGAAGTGGACCTTTGGTATCTTCTGGGATTATGTCCAGACACCCCTTCCCCCAATGGATGCTAAAATCCGTGGATGTCCTTTATCTAAAATGGCACAATCAAGGTTTGCTTTTTGGAGTTAAAGAAAAAAATCAAGCTATGGATGGTTGAATCCTCCTGTTGCTCCTCCTGGTTTCTCCTTCAAATCTGGAGAAGCAGCTCTTGCATTACTCGCCTCTATCTCTCTATTTGTGGCTAAGATCGCTTCATGCTCTTGGCTTGGTGCAAGCAAAGGGACTACTGAAGCCTTGGCCGCCCTTCCTGCAGAGCAGTGTTTAAATGGGATTTGGACCAGTGAGGCGTTGTGGGCAAAGCCTTGGTGGGCAAGTCAAGAGTCGTTCAGCTGCCAGCCATCTGCTGAACCTCACCAACCCCACAGGGAAAGCAAAGGGAAACAATTATATAAACTGTAAGTTGTTTTCAAATTGTGGGCCAATGGGAATCCTTCTATGGGCCACATGGGGCCCCCTGGGCCACGTTGTATAGGTCTGCTTTCAAGCAATATGTAGTATTACTTGTGCTTTTTTATCCTGTATTGTAAGCCACTTTGAGTCCCACTTTTGGAAAAAGGAGGGGTATAAATAAATGAAGTGGAAACATAAAGTGAAGTATTTCAGATGAGCTAATAAAATTTGATAGTAAACTCTTTATGCAGCCTTAATTAGAAATTTGCCATCTCACTGGGACTCAGTGAACATGCTTAAAAATTTATAGCACACACACATTACTTTTCTTTAAAAAGGAAAGACATCAGTTAATGCTTAAATCTTCAGAAATACAAATATTGCTTGGAACAAGGGAGATGGTAGAGGTTGCTACAAGCTTGTTAAGGGCAAGGTCAGGTGCCATGATTCTAACTGAAACTGTGGTTGCAAATGCCTATTAAAAATTCCTGTTGAAGGATCTTCTATTTCCTAATTCTTTAAACTGTTTTTGATAAATATACATGATGAATATAGGAGGGAAATTGCTAGGCTTAATTGCAACAACGAGCCTTCTCATTCATCCTATTGAAACAAAAGCAATGTTCGTTAGAGCTTAATTAGCATAATATATTACAGTTATTACTTTCAGAAAGGCTTTAGACATCTTCCTTGGAGGGGGTAAATTGGATCTTGATAATTGGGTCTCAAACAAAAAAATCGAAAGCTGCATTTAATAATGCATAGGATGCAAATGCTGGGCCCCATCAGCTATTTCTTTCTAGCTGGCTGGGTATTCTAGTGATAATGAATAGAAAAATGCCTTTTAAGTGATATTGAAATAATTATGTAGTATTGTTTACTATACAATAAATGTTTAAATCAAAAAAATTGAAAATTTCCCATATTATCCAGGATCTGCTGCCAAGAAAAAATTAAAATAAAATAGATATTTACACGTACCATAAGTAGCATAAGAATTATTGCACACTTTGTTTGCAAATATTCAGCAGATGGGAAGCGATGGCACAATAGTTTTACCCTTTGCATTTTACAACTGTAATAGATTTTATGCATCTCATTAGATTATTCTATTATTCTTTGACAACACAGATTATTCTATGTTTGAGCTCATAGCTTATTCAAAGGCATAGATATTAAATTTGAATATCTATGTCTTTAAACGAATTTGCTGGCTAGTCCACCACCCAGCAGTTCATCAAAGATTTGACCACTGACTAAGCCTGTCTTAATTGAACACAGTTCAAGATGAACATCCATCTTATCAAAGTTGCTATTAAAAGTGGTGTATAACAACAGCAGCAGTGGAGGCAACAAATAACCCACAATTAATCTAATCCATAAAGATGAAACCTGCAAATGTGGAGGGAGAACTGTGATTTGGGAAAGGATGATTGGGATGTAGGTGAGAGTTTATACCTCCCTGTTCCCAGACCTATGTGAATTTTCTTGCTCCCATTTGCCATACCCCATTTAAAACTGAGCCATATTACAAATAAATTATTATTCTCAAGTTAATTGCCTATAATTGAAAATATGGCTGGTGAACACCATCTATTTTGGTTGTGTGGAGCAATCATTTTCCAGTATTAAAATATTTAAAAGAGAATACATTTTTAAAGTTTCCATTAGAATCCTTGCAACAAGGCATGTTAACTTCCAAAAGTACTTCACACAATGTAAATTTTTCAAATGGTTGCTGTTGCAATGCAACCTCAAAGCAGGACACTTTGTTATGTTTTTTGGATGGTTCTTTTTTTGGAGGAAGAAGAGTCTTTAAGACACCATACCATCTATTTCATACTACTGAATTTCAAACACACAACATTTTATTTCAAATTTTAAAAAATGTGCAGAATTTAGATTCAGAGTACAAAGCAGCTCAATCTCTTTTTCAGAACACCTTGGTGTGAACAGAATGTAAAGAATAGGTTCATGAGTAATGCTTTCTTGTTGCATAAGCTATATTACAATGAAAACATGCTGCTTATGAAGTGTTGACTTAATAAGGAATATCAGATTTTGTATTGTAATTTATGTAGTTTAATAAAAACTCGGTAATACCACACCTCCAAAAATGAAAATCGGGAAAAAAGAGATGAAGTATCGTACTCTAAGTAACATATAACCATTACATGAAGGGTGTACTTGTAGCTAGAATGGTGATTAAGTTCAAAATCACCATACAATTGTACTCAAAATAAATTGAAGTTTGCAACTGAAACACTTCTAAATAGGAATGTCAGGTAACCTTATACAACCCTTGGATTAGGGACGGAAAGAATATTCATTGGTACTTGTTTCCAGGTTTCCTGACCACCAACTTTGAGTGAGAATTTTGTCCTTGTAGTCAAATTTCCCAAAATGTTGTAGAGAGATATTTTTGTGTAAAAACTCAATCATCTGTTTTCTGCACAAAAGGCAGGTTTCTTGTGGAAAAAACAAACATCCAGGAAACATGTTCCCCCTCTCCGTGTGTAACGGAACCCCACATGTTTTTTCTGTGCAGAACATTTATTTTGTAATACTTTGGGACATTTAAATGTGGGGAGCATACTGGGGAGAAATATTGGTTTGGGAAGAAAGCCACCATAGTTAATTACACTTTACATGCAAGAATAAAATAATCAAAGCTTTACAGCCTCACTATGAATGCAATTTGAAAAAAAAGTTTCTCATATCATATTCATTACAGTATATCTAGATTTAACTCAGTGTTGAATATAAGCACTGGAAAAATCAATAGGGTTTACATATCCCTATATTATTATATACTGCATTCCATATTCATGCTAGCTACATTTCAGAGTTCCTTTTTAGATTAAAGGTGCTACATAAGGAAAAGATTTACCGGTATGTGAGCTTTATCTGTATTTGCAGACACCTTGTCTCACCTGACTGCCCACGGCATGTGCTGGTTAATTTTAGAGATGTTGAAAGGCTATCAAAGAATGAATTCAAATTAGTGAAAGCAGCTAATTTGTATTTTTTTCATTTCCAGTAAAGCCGCATTGCTGTATAACTTAATAAAGATATGGTGCTAGAATTCATTTAAAATAAATGAGATGAATTCATAGAAGAAAACAGCATTTCTGATATTGACTTTTCAGTGATTGGAATAACAAACTACAGTGAAAGAGCAAGGCAGTTCTTTTTATGTTGTATAGCTTCTCCCAAAACATTCCAGGCAGGCCCCAAGATATAATTGGCATTGTGCCTGATGTAATTCCATGAAATGCTTTGGGTTTGCTTAGAAAATGCAACGTGCTTTGCTTATTGAGGATTTGGTAAATATTTCGGACATATATCAAACAAGCTTGGTGCTGGAATTGGATTGTCTTTGTAGGTGGTGGATTTGACAGAGATATTGCTGCTGATTCTAAAGATGAACCAGGGTTTCCCTACTTTTCTTATTTTAGCAGCTCAGAGCACAATGAAAGAATGACTTCCTAGGCTCAAAGTTGTTTTTTTTTTAAATTAAAAATGTTAAAGCTAAATATAATTCATCAGTCAATGAAGTGAGATTGTTTTTACTGAAATGCCAAGTATCTTTTCCCAATCATGATTAGGAAGTGCATGTAGATGTGATAATCAGCTACTGTCCCTTAAATAATTCATTGTTTTGGATTTCGGGGATTTTTTTTCCAGATGTTGGAATACCTGTTATTTGTATATAGGTACATATTGAAATACCTTGGAGATGGGGCTCAAGATTTAAAGTACTTATATTCTTTTAATTGTGGGGTCGCAGTGGCATAGCGGGTTAAATCACTAAGCTGCAGAATTTGCTGACCGGAAGGTTGGCAATTCGAATCGATGGGATGAGGTGAGCTCCCATTGTTAGCCCCAACTTCTGCCAACCTAACAGTTTCAAAACATGAAAATTTGAGTCTATCAATAGATATCGCTTCGACGGGAAGGTAATGGTGCTCCATGCAGCCATGCCAGCCACATGACCTAGGAGGTGTCTACGGACAATGCCGGTTCTTTGCCTTAGAAATGGAGATGAGCACCAACCTACAGAGTCGGACACAACTACACTTAATTTCAAGGGGAAACCTTTACCTTGACTATCCTTTGAATTGTGGGATACAGATTCTCTGTTGTGAGCTCTAGTTCTTCAGTAGGGTGGACTAGAGTTTTCAGGGAGAAAATTTTAAGTATCGGTATCTTCGCCACCAAATGGAAAATAAATGTTTAAAACTGTGGGTTGGTGTGCATAAAGGCTTTTGGGACCTACTGGTTCATGAGGGCTCCCCCTAGACAGCTTCTCTCCATTTTCCTGCCTCTCTCAATGTTTTTCAGTCTGGGGTTTCCAATAAATGGCTTGAATGTTGTGTCACAGAATCAGAAAGAAGAAATGATACAAGTTAAACTGAACAATAGCTAATCAATGCCATTGATCCATTGTATTCATTCAATTATACTTTCCTTACATTTCAAAGCATGATCAGTGAAAATTCCATTAAATGGAAGATATTTTCTTGTCTGTGGTTATTTTGTTTTGGTTTCTCTAGGGAATCTTTTTCTCCTAATTTTTCTCCAGCCAAGCTCTGTTCCTGAAAGAATTAGCACTGTCTCTCTGTCTTGCAGTGTATTTGTGCTATCTCTGGGGCATTGCAAGTATAGCACATAATGATTGCTCCACAGGGAAATAGTTTTGCTTTGTAGATGTGTATATTCTAGCAGTAGCCAGAGAACTAATAAACTGAAACATGAGTAAGAGATAGTGGAAGATAGGGACACATTTTCATGTTCCTCATCCTTGCTGGGAAGAATGAATATTTTTGCAATGTTCTTCCATTGGACACAAATACAATTTTTCTATGCTCTTCCTTACTGTGGTTACTATTTCAAGTAGTATTGTTTGTATAGAACTATACTTTTTTGATGCAGGAATGTATTTCTGTGCCAGCTCTTCCCCATCCCCACTTTCTATATTCATAATACTCCACACAGCATTGCCATGTATATTTCATGGCTCCCTATCTTCTTTCTAGTGGAGGAGAACCTCTGAAAATGTCTCAGGAGATTTTGGTGATATACCCTTCATAGAACTTTACCACTAAGTTGTTATAAAAATCTTGAAAATAATCAATTTTATAAATGTAATTTTTTTATTCACAAATGTGGTGCTGAGAATCAGTGTAGGGCAGTGATTTGAGTGTTGGACTGACCCTGGAGACCAAGGTTTGAATCCCTGCTGAGCCATGAAACCCAATGGGTGTTTTTAGACAAATCACACTCTCTTACCCTCTTTTGAACAAATCTTGCCAAGGAAGCCCTGTTAGAAGTTTCTTTTAGGGTCTCCATAGATCTCAAATGAGTGCATAACAACAATAATGGTAGTGGGTAGTGATAATGAGGAGTAAGGTGTTACTATTGCATCACAGGTGTACCATTTTGTAATATATTAGGAGTTGAACTGGAGCCCCCGGTGGTGCAGCAGGTTAAACCGCTGATCTGCTGAACTTGTTGACCAAAAGGTCGGTGGTTTGAATCCAGGGAGCGGGGTGAAATCCCGCTGTTAGCCGTAGCTTCTGCCAACCTAGCCATTCGAAAACATGCAAATGTGAGTAGATTAGTAGGTACCGTTCTGGCAGGAAGGTAACGGCACTCCATGCAGTCATGCTGGCCATATGACCTAGGAGATGTCTACGGACAACACCAGCTCTTCAGCTTAGACATGGAAATGTGCACCACCCCCCAGAGTCGGACTCAATTAGTCTCAATGTCAAGGGAAACCTTTATATTAAACTGGAAATGAAAGAAAGAAACTGGTTCCAAAGAGCTTATCATTTAGAGAGGGAAATTAGCCCAATAAACGGGGTTGGAAGATGCAAAGTCAACAAGCGATGAATTTGAGGAAACTGTGAGGATTTATTTGGGGGGAGGGGGGATGCCAGATCCCAGCAGTTCTCATTGCAGGTTGTTCTAACTGGGCAGATGGGACCTGTAGGCCAAAAAAAATGGGGAAGAAGCAAGAGTTGCCCTCAGAATAGTACATGTCACTCTGAATTTGAGTGTCTGCATTTAATTGCACAGGATGAGTTCTTATGGGTAAAAATAGTTCTGTTCGTTCCAAGAACTTGGGAAATTTTTAGATTGCCTTTCCCAAAATTGCACAGCCAGTACGGACATTTTTAACTACTGAATATAACAGCTAGCTCCTCACTGAAGCTTTAAAACATATTTAGGTGGTAAACTAGATATTATATGCAACATTATGTAATAAAATAGCCACAGATTTTACAATTAAAAACAACCTCAGGAAACCGCTGTACTAAGTGGATATATTGCAAACATTAGTGGGATTTCATGTTTCTGAACCTGTTCTTTTCTGGTTCACTCCAATTCTTTTTTCAATTCAAACATATGCCCTCACCTGCTCTCCTCACCTGGACAAAATCCCACTGTTGGAGGTTTGCCATACACAATTGTAGTAACAAATTGCACCCTATTGAATTTCCCATATATTTTAATGCTCCCTCCCCATACCTTCTCAGTCAGGCTGACCAATAGTCCTGAAATTTAATTCTGCTTGCAATTTATCTTTCAATTTATGGACTCTTTTCATGATAATTCAGAGGGTTTGGTAATTTGTTGATATAGTTGGCCTGTCCTGAGCTGCTTTGTGTTTGTTTTTAAACAAATGTTAAATACTTCCAACTAACCTGATTTTTAAGCAAAGGTTCAAATGCCAGTGTTTGTAACCCCGCTGTACTGTAGAATTGTGTAGGTGAAATGGAGAGGGGTTGTAAATAATGTGTGTGGTTCTGAATGGACTCTCTTGTGGGAGTTTGTGACTTTAGGACTAGAAACAGCACTCATCTGTGGTATGTATTTTCCTGGTAGCCTCAGACAGGGGCAGTGAAAGGATAAATTCTATAATGTCAACATGCCAGGAGGAAATTAAACACATAACCTCTTGATATATGAGACTAGTTTTTTTTTCTCCTTTTCGCACATAAAGCTGTAATGTTGTGCAAGGTAATACGAAAGTTTTTAACATTAGTGGAGCTAACTGAAAGCTGAAAACCACTAGGCAGTTGAACATTCTAATTAAATGCAGTAAAGCCTTTGACAAGGCTCCCCATGAGATTCTTGCAAAGAAGCTAGGAAAACTAGGGAAATGTGGGCCAAACAACGCTACTGTTTGGTGGGTTGGGAATTGGCTGACTGGCTGAACCCAAAGGGTGCTCACCAGTGGCTCCTCTTCATCCTGGAGAGAAGTGACCAGTGGGGTGCCAAAAGGGTCTGTCCTTGGCCCAGTGCTATTCAATGCCTTTATGAATGACTTGGGTGATGGAACAGAAGGCATGCATATCAGATTTACAGATGACACCAAATTGGGAGAGATGGCTAATACCCCAGTGGATAGAATTGGACTCCAAAATGACCTTAACAGATTGAAGAGCTGGGCCAAAACTAACAAAATGAATGATATGAACAAGTACCATGTTTAGGCAATAAAAATGAAATGCACACATATAGGATGGGTGACGCCTGGCTTGAAAACAGTACACGTTAAAGGGATCTAGGAATCTTAATAGAACACAAGCTTAAGATGAGCAACAGCATGATGCAGCAGTTTAAAAAGCCAATACGATTCCAGGGCTGCATGAATAAGATTATAGTATCTACTAGATCAAGGGAAGTAATGAACAGTATAGTATTTAGATCAAGGGAAGTCATAGTCCCATTCTACTCTGCTTTGGTCAGACCTCACCTGGAATAGCAGTGTATCCAGTTCTGGCACCGCATTCAAGAAGGATATTGATAGGCTGGAACATGTCCATAGAAGGGCAACCAAAATGATCAAAGGTTCGGAAGCCAAACCCAGTGAGGAATCGCGGAGGGAGCTGAAGATGTTTAGCCTGGAGAAAAGAAAGCTGAGAGGGAGCATGACAGCCATGTTTAAATATTTGAAAAAAATGTCACTTTTTTGCAGGAACCACATTTTCATAAAAATGGCAAAAAGTTTTTTTAAAAGTCTTACAGTGCTTCATTTTTAATGTTTCTTTGTTACAATGTGTCAATACTATGTTTCTTGGTGAGAATGAAAAACATTTGATAATACCCTTTATGTCCTGATAGAATCACTTCTTTTGCATTTGTGATTAATCCGGAGCAACACTCTGGGTTCCATAGTTACAGTTGTTGGATTGTAGTGGGCTGAGTGACTAAATTATTAGTTTCTACAGTGGGTGTGGGTGTGTAGATACACTTTTTTCACCCTAATAGTAAGTGCAACAATATGATTAACTGTACAACTTGTTAAGACTTAACAGACTGTCTGAAGGTTTTGTTTAGATGTTTTAGTCATTTGCAGTGAACCACCTTCATAAGTAGCATGTGCAAGATTCTGATATTGTGACTTGAACAATCAGAATAATATATTTTAAAAGGTCTCAGTTGGTAGAAACTGTTGAATTGGCAGGGTGGCATAATGATTTAACCTACTATTTTACTTTGAAAAAGCTCTGCTTCACAGGAGGGCTTTGACTCAAAAGATCTCCTTTTATTATAATCCCTGAATTCAAATGTATCAGAGCTGGAAGAGCAAGTTTGGGTTGACAACAAAAACCTTACACTTCATAAAGGCCAAATGTTCTTCAGGCAAACCAGGAGGGCCATGGAAGGAAGGGAAAGCTGTTTCTTGGCCGTGGTTTGTTGCTTATAATAAAAGCTAAAGCTTTCAAAAATAATTCAATTACAGTGCTGTTCAAAGGGTCACTGTTTTTATCTGACTCCAGCTGTAGGCATTTCAGGTAGACTTGGGTATTATCGCATTAAAGCATTTTCAAGTGAAAAAGGAAGAGAGCAATGTCTTGGCCAACATAAAGAGCATTGTGAAATGTTGTGCAAAACATTGTATGGGACATCTTGAACACATTAACATCTTTTTATTGAATGGATAAATCTAGAACAACCCATTCCTTGTTGATCACACTGCTTGGTGCCCAAATTATGACCTCAGTAGATGCAACAGGCAAAGGCCAGGGCAGCTAGGAGCAGCAGTGGCAATATGCGAACAACTCACCCCCTTCCCTGCCCTGATCAGCGCAGAGAAAGGATGATGGTAGTGATATGTGCCTATGAACTTTGGATCGAGCTGAAACAGTCCTGATCCAGTTGTCCACATAGCTACAAACTCCAAAGACATTCCAGAGTTCCCTGCAGAATCCAGAGTATTCCCCAACTTTGCTTATTTCAAAGCAAGTCCAGATAAAGAATAAAAACTCCTCATTCTTATTGGAAGTATTCAAACATTAAGAAGATGCTGCCACCAGCTTCAGAGTAAGTATAGGGTTTTTATTCAGGTAGATTTGCCCTAAGTCTGAGTTTTTTTCTTTCCCTCAAAGCTTGTTCTATTCTGTTCCCCTCACTTTTTTTCTCCTTCCTTCTCAATCTCTTCTAATAGTGGGCACACATAATACAAAAAAGAGGTGTTTCAGAACTGGCTTTCATAACTTTCACATTAATAATCCCGAAAAGGAGACTCAGGATAAATTAAGTGGTACAACTGAAAGTGCAGGTGCTCGTTATGATGGTCTCCATATGCAAAATAGGATCCATCAATGATTCCAGTTATCTTTACAGGGAACTCCATATACAATAAATTGTAGTAATCTAGATCACTGCTTCTGAAACTGTGGGTCTTAATTGCCTTACCTCAGTTTTTGGGTCCCAAATTTTTGGTAACTGTTTATACCATTTCTAGATGTCCTAGTCACCCGCAAACCACAACAATTGGGCTGCACAATATACAGAAAACCCACGCATATTGACAGATATCTACATAAAAACTCTAATCATCATCCAGGACAAAAAGGAGCACAATAAAAACTCTAGTGGACAGTGCAAACCGAACCTCCTTCAAGGTGAACTGAACCACTAAAATGGGCTCTGCAGGCTAATGGTTACTCTCCTGCAGACATCAGAAGAACTGCAAGACCTAGAGCAAGCCACAGGAATAGAAATAAAGAACCACCTAGAGGGAGGGTGTTCTTACCTTGCATCAAGGGAAATCACTGACCGCATGGGGAAGCTGATGAAGAAACATTACCTACAAACTTTCTACAGAACTACCAAGAAAATTCAACAAATGCTGTGGCTGGCAAAGGATAAGAGGGATCCTCTAACTACTGTAGGAGTCTATTGCATATCATGTAGCAGTGGACAAGTCTACATAGGGACCACCAAATGCAGCACCCATGCATGAATCAAAGAACATGAAAGTCACTGCAGACTACCTCAGCCAGAAAAATCAGCAATAGCAGAACATATAGTAAACCAAGCTGGGCACAGAATACTATTGGAAAACAGAGAAATTCTGGACCACCCGAACAACCACTTTGTCAGACTTCAGAGAGAAGCCATTGAAATCCACAAGCATATGGACAATTTCAACAGAAAGGAAGAAACCATGAAAATGAGCAAATTTTAGCTAACTTTATTGGAAAACACTAGAATCAAGACAGTTAACAAGCAACACCACCCAGACACAGGAAGTCTCCATATAGTAAGCAATCAAAGGTTTACTCAGACAAGTGATGCCTCCTGGCAACATACAATTCAAAGGGAACAAAGGTCAGGCTACTTCCAAGATTGCTAATTGCACCCTTCACACTAGTTTGACAGACAACGATTCTTTCCTCCCACCCTGGACATTCCACAGGTATACATACTCCACCCGCTTTACCACCATCATATCCTCTGAAAATGCCAGCCACAGATGCAGGCGAAATGTCAGGAGAAAATACTGCTAGAACACAGCCATACACCCCGTAAACCACACAACAATCCACCAAAAATCAGTTTGTTTAATGAGCCTTGAAAATGCTAATTTGTTATCTGTAAGCCATTGATTTTATACCTGTTTTATATATCTATATACCTATGGTCACATAAAAATTTTTCAGGCAAAAAGGGGTCACGAATGGGAAAAGTTTAAGAAACCCTGATCTAGATTCATGACCAGGAGGCTGTACCTTCTTTTACCTTCTCTAAGTCAAGTTCAAGTTAACTTTATTATGGTCAATGAAAAGCTCATAAGAAGAGGAACACAGTCCCACACAAACACATCAGGTCTAAGGATCTTTAAGTCTCCTTTAAAGTAATCATAGTAAGACATTCTAATTTCTATAAAAGTAGCATTTGGAAATGGAAACTATTTTGTTCTTTCAGTAGAAATGGAAGTTGTTAAATAGAAGACTATCAGTCAGGTACGGCTTTGCATATAGAGAATGAGCTTCCTTCATAAATGGAGATAAACAGAAATGCATCTTTTTTGATGCTGTTAAATGTACCAGTTGTATTGGTCCCTTTTTTCTCTGGTAGCATACAAAATCCCACTGACAGAAGTGTTTGATTACAATCTGCTCTGTTCTGTTGAGGGAAATGGTCTCTCTTTACTTTTTAAGAGAAGAACAAAGAGATGGAGATTGATGGGAGCAATGAGAAAATTCATTACTACGCTGTGGCTTAGAAGAGAGGAAAAAAATCTTTCAGTTGAGTTACAGCCAAAAAATAAATACAGGAAATCTCATTAAGAGGCAGACAATCTATAGCAATGTTCAAAGAATGATACAGATGCGAGCAAATCAGCTGCTTCCCAACAGGATGCAAATAGAGAGCTACTATGCATTGGCAGCTCTGCACTTTACACAGAAAACACTGTCTGTGTGCACTGTTCTTGTGCTCTAGCTTCCTACAGCAAACTCATATAACTTTATCACATGAGCCTCTTGTTCCACAGTAATTGTGCTGTCATTGATAACAAAGGTTGAGCACCTTTGATATCTCACCTCTCTTCAATTATGCAATGTATAGGTTTTATTTATTACCCTATCAGCTGTATCAAAACATTTGACAAAATCATCCAATTGTGAAGATTCAACAACTTGTGGTCCTCCAATCATATTTTCGAATACGGTCATAACCTCACCATCCCTCACTACTATTCTTCCATATTTTTATTTTAGTGCAATTGTATGTATAATTCCAGCTTTGAAAAAAAAACCTAATATAACTATCAAATTAAAGTAAAAATAAAATAGACAGCTTTGGAATAGTAAGTGGGAGAGGAAGAGAATCCCACCTTCTGACTTCACCTTACTGCTGGCATTGAAGTGAAATGGACCCGTCACATCAAAATAATGATGGGGACATTGCAGTATTGTGAGCTATTGATGGGGGTAAACACAAGGAGGAGGCAGACTGGCTGTGGGATGCACATGGTGTCATGCAATAGGGATCATCATGAAAGGTGACAGTCCACCTGCAACACTGGTTTCTTGCCTTATGTGATAAAGCCCATAGTGTTGATGGAGCTGACGCTTCTTTAAAACAACAATGTGCATATGACTGGATGAAAGATATAATTCTCAAGAGAAAAAAATCTTTATTTAGGGATTATTGGAGCTACAGTCCAAAGGTTTGGGTTCCCCTTTGGTAACAGAAGAACTGAACTATGCAAATTGCTGCTCAAATGTAGTCTGGCTAAAGTAGGTGGGGGGTAAGATTGTTTTTATCTTGAGGCAGGACCTTAATGACATATAATGGAGACTATGAAAGGAGATCAATAACATTGGAGAATGCCTGGTCTTGGATCTTTCCATAACTTCTATACATCATTCTGGGTATGTTGGTCCACAACTCTCAGGATCTCCTAGCCATCTATGGTAATTGTAGTCCAACCTTTCTAGAAGATTGTGTGCTTTATCCCAGCTGTACTGGGAGAATCTCCTGTTTTCTGCCAGATCTTCTCCCAACTCATCCAGCTCAAAAGTCAACATTTACATGATCTAGTGCAAATATATAGATCTGGGCTGAGTCCCAAAGCCCTTTGCAGCATCTACAGTCATATTGAGTCTATAATAGCATCCCAAGGGATGCAAGTGGATCTTGGAGTTTAAAGTTGTTCTATGCATAGCAGCTGATTTTTTTTTTAGAGGACATGCCCTGTGCTGGATATATCTGAATTGACACGTGCAGCCACTCAAGGGATTTTTAAAAATCCAAACAGTTTAAGGATAATTAAAAAAAGTGGTGGCAGAAAACAGAATGTGAATTAGTTCTAGTTCTACAGAATCTCCTGGGTTTTACTATTCCATAGTCAGTATGCCTTACAAACTAAATTCATCTAATTTAATATTTGTCTGGGGAAACCTTTGATTTCATAAGTAGGAAACAGTTCAACAAAAAAGTGAGTTGTTGGACATCATAATCTATTTTTCAGCCAGTATTTGTTTTGAAACTGAGATAGGAAGAAGCAGGGGCGGGGAGAAGAGGCTCTTTCCGATGGAAATCACTGATCTCATAATGCATTTCTTAGCACAACACATAGCTCTGAATTGCAATCAATGAAAGAGAGCAAATGGGAAGTTGATTTATGTTATGCTAAGCTCTTATGAAGCATCTATGAATTCAAATGGAAATGAACAAGTAGGCTTTGCCATTAAAACATGGTAATAAATATTAATAAGAGCATGTGATTTCCTGTTTGAAAAGAATGAATGAGGAAAGAGATAGTAGGCTTCTCTAGCTGTTTAAAAATAAAATCTTCTCTTTTGTTGTGCTTCAACACAGGAAGGAAAAGCAAACCTGTATTACTGGCGATTGATGGTCACAAGAAGTCAAAGAGAAAAAATGGGGTGGTGGGGGTGGTATGTGTATCTCCAGTGGTTATTGGGGTACAGCTTCCAATACCTGCAGTCTGGGTAGCAAATTTATTTATTGATTTAATTTACTCCCTGATTAGAATCCAAAGTGGCTCACAAAAAGAATTGGCTCAAACTTAATAATGAAGTGTCACATCAGAACAATAGCTTATAAAAAGTAAAAAAAAATAATAATTCAAAGGATACAAAATACTGTAGATACCTCTCTTTTTCCAAGAGGTTTCTTTCAAGAAGAGGCAGCACTGGCACTCTTAGAACAGAAGTCTCCAGGATGGTAGCAGCCACTTACAATCTCATCAGTCAAGGTACTTTTCGGCAGCATGCACCAGTTCATCTATACGTTTGCGACAGAGCCTTCTGGCTCCTATCCCATAATGTAGAGCAAATTATGGCAGGGCTCTGTCACAAAAATATAAATAAACTGGCACACACCCCCACTGTGGCAACACAGGAGGCTTTCCATGTTGCACTGGATCAATGGAGGAAAGTTAGGCAACCAACGCTTCCCCCATGGGGCAATGTGGGGCATGGGGCACTGCCAGATTCACCACAATGTATGGCTGTTCCGACGGCCCTTGTGATGAGGTCCTAAGTATGGATAGTGAAGGGGAAATGATGAAGGATGAGGGGAATTGCAGTCCAGCCTTTGGAAGTTCTCATATTCCTTCTCTCTGCCTTTGCAAATGTAGCTTTATCACATTTGATAGAGGATAGAGTTGCTACTAATAGTGCCCATTCGAATTTTCAAGTAATGGGTCCAAGGGACACCACACAGTTGTTTTTCTATATAGTAAAGGAGGCTAGTTGCCACAGCTATGACCATTTTTTACTTCTCCTTAAGTCACAAGGCCTGCTGCCAGTCCCTGGCAGTTTCAGTCTTATTTGTATTCAGCTTTGAGTTTCTCGTAACCATCAGATGACAGGAAGCAAAGTTATTATGTACACTGCTGGAGCAATGGGAAACAGAAACGTATGCGATGAAAATTAGAAGAAACCACGCTAGCAATATCAAGCAGGAAAATGTTGGAGTATTATTTGTTTGTTTGTTTGTTTGTTTGTTTGCAGTATTTACATTCTATCCTTCTCACCCCGAAGGGGACTCAGGGCGGATCACAATGCACATATATATGGCAAACATTCAATGCCATTAGACATACGACATATATAGACAGACTTACAGACGTATATAGACAGACACAGAGGCAATTTAACATTCCAGGTTACAGGTTCATGCTAGTGTAAAAAGGATTGTGTAAGTAATTGTATTTTCTCTGAAGTTCTCATATAAATGCAGCCACAAGTATTCACACATGTGTGCCTATAAGTAATTTCTGAGTTATGGGGACATTAAGGTGAACCTACCATGGGTTTTCTTTGGCAAAGTTTGTTCAGAGGGAGGTTGCCTCTGCTCCCCTCTGAGGCTGAGAGAGCCTGGTTGGTACTTGGATGGGAGACGTCCTGGAAATACAAGGTGCTGTAGGCTAAACAAAACAAAGATGTGAATTCATTGCTCCTCTGACATGGTGCTTAAACACAGTTCAGTGATACCTACCAAACATATCAGGGATGATAGGAGTTGTAGCCCAACACATCTGGAGAGTGGTAGTTTAGGGCAGACTGCCTCGTTCTGACATGCAGCACTTCTGCTACATCTGTGACTTCAGTCCCCAGAAAGAAAATTTGCAAGGTCTGTGAGTCATATCTACTTTCTTAGGTTAGATTTAGACTGCTTTGTTTGGGCATTCTGTTCTGTGCCATGTTTTCGATAATGTATACAGAACACAGTGCCCTGGACAAAGAGTTTCCACTCAAAATGTGCTAAGCCTAATAAACTAGGCATTTCCTGAGCTCTTGGTGCTTTCCTCCTCTGTAGTGTTCTCATATTAGTGTCCTGCCCTCCCCTTTTCTCTCCTACAGTCCACAGTAATCTTAGAACATAATAACCTTTTGAGACAGTGAACACAGTATGATGGATGGTACAGCAGTGATTTTGTGTGGCCTTTTGGCTTCGTTATTTTTTCCTCTGCAGTCTTTAAAAGAAATCATGTTATGCAAAATAATCCATCAAAGAAGTATCCTATGTAAAATTAGGTGCTGGCAATACAAGGATCAAAACCCAGAAGTCTTCTCTGATTGTGGTCTGTATTACAGTTTCATTTCCCTCGGCCACATTTCCTGAGCTTTTGCGATATATCATTTCCTTGGCTTCATCTGCCATTAACAGCCCCACAGGTGAAATCTTGGATATTCAAGCAAAACTTTTCTTCCCTGCCAACTTCTGACATAATAGTTATCCCCTGTATCTACTGGTCTCTTTTTCTGGCTGGCTCCTGTGAATGTAGCGGATCTTTAGAAAGCAAAAATTTAGGTAAAAATTTAGTTTGCTTTAAAAAAAAATTGAACTATCAAAATTTGCAGACCTTTTTATCCATAGAAAGAGCTTGAAGTTTGTTTTCATCCACAGATTTCACTCATCTAGACAGAAGATGGGGAATGTTTCTGTATTCATTTAAGTTTGTGTCACTAAGTTAGTTATTTCCTCTGTTTTTGTTTTAATGACAAGCTCTTCATTTTTTAAAAATGGCATAGCTGACTCATAAAAGCATAGTTCTCTCCATAATGAAAAGAGCTGTGCTTACTAAGTTTGGCTTATATAGAGTAATGAGGATTTTGTTTGGCTTATTTTTTATTACAGCTTTCCCACATTTGCAATTTTATCCTTTAGGAGTATATAAAGAGCCCCTGCTGGTGCAGCAGATTAAACCACCAAGCTGCTGAACTTGCTGACCGAAAGGTTTGCAGTTCGAATCCAGAAAGTGGGGTGAGCTCCCACTGTTAACCCCAGCTTCTGCCAACCTAGCAGTTCGAAAACATGCAAATGTTAGTAGATCAATAGGTACCACTCCGGTGAGAAGGTAACGGCACTCCATGCAGTCATGCCGGTCATGTCTACGGACAATACCCGTTCTTTGGCTTAGAAATGGAGATGAGCACCAACCCCCCCGAGAATCGGACATGATAGACTTAGCGGAAGGGGAAAATGTTTACCTTTACCTAAGGAATTAGAAACTTAAAAGAAAGGACAAACGCAGGAAAAACCAAAACTTTCAGATTTGTTTATTCCCTGTTGGGCTATCCCCATTCCAGAAAACTAGAATTCAAAAAATGATTTTGATAAGATGAGATAACAAAAATTTTCCTAGTCCAGCTTGCATAGCCCTTCTAGAACAGGTGAACACAATATGGGGTTACAGCAAACAATGGAGGTGAATGTGTTGGCTAAGAACTTTCAAAATGAGACTCAGCCCTGCTTAGAGTTGAGCAGATCTGGAACACACTGGAGAAGTCAGCTCATGTTCATGGTAGATCCAGTCCCTCATTCTTCTGGCTGTTCCATTCCTGTGAACCAAAGGAAATAATGGCCTCAATGGGCTGGTTGTTTGAAAAAATCAATGAGAGACCCTTCCCCTAGAAGTGGTATTTATATCTCCACATTCCGCCAATAAACCCAAGGATTTTCTCCTTGCCATTTTATTCTCCTCTAACAGTCTGTGACGTAGGACTGGTTCAAGGCAATTGGTGAGTTTCAGGGCTCAGTGAGTTTATAACTTGATTTTTTAAAGTCCCAATCCAATGCTTGAACCATTACACCACACTGTCTCTCTGAGAACCAATAAAAACTGGCCACACACCTGCTTTTTATGCTTCCAGGCAGTAAAATCATTATGACAACGTATTTCACTTGAACTGCTGTGGGATGAGGAAGAGGCCAGTGATTGACAGACCTATGTGGTCAGCTGCCAATTTGATCATTGTGAAGGGATAGAGATGCCAAAAAAGAAAGAAAGAAAGAGAGAGAGAGAGAGAGAGAGAGAGAAAGGCAGCTAAAAAGAGCAAATTAGCATGCCATATAATCTTTTTGTATCTATTGTAAACTATGTGAAATCCCAGCTCAGCTTATAAATTGATAACAGAACATACATAAAAGCATAAATAAAAATCTAAAGTAAATGGAATTTTAGGATGAAATTATTTTTAGAGACATAATCTAGCTTTGTGGAAAGCTTTGATATTTCTGAAAGTATGTCAAGATAATATTTATTGGGAAAGACAGATTACTATTAGCCTAATGTTTCAGACGCCATGCCTATTTTCCTTGCAGGCGTAATAAAATGAGACAAATACAAATTAATGCAAAATTTATTAAGGACAGCTGGATGACTCCAAGGAGGTGGGTAATGGGTGTGTTTATGTTAGCTCTGAGCAGCAGCAGTTTCCTCTTTTTGGGGTTGTGAGTAGGCTCTCATGATACCATCAATATACTTTTCTCTAAGTAATCTAAGGATACTTCTAATTTCAAATGGAAAATGTGCAGTACAAAAGAGAAAAGCAGAATTTCCTACCTGTACATTCTTGAGGTATTCACTTTTGTCGCTTTCTTCTCATTCTTCTACTTATGACTTCTACTTGGACACTGTGTGAATGAGAGATGTAAATCTTGGACTACTTGTCTTATGAAATGAAGGCAATTGTTTTTTCCTACAATAGGAGAGAATGAAATATTTCTGCAGAGTTTTCATACAGCATGTACACATTTTGGGCAAAACCGATAGATTTGTACACATATAAAAATCATAGAATCATAGTGCTGGAAGAGGCTGAACTCCCACCCATGCTGCCTCAATTTCTGGAAATTAGGCTGTTTTGCACAAAAATCCTTGATTTTTGCATGAAAAATTATCTTTGGTATGTGTAAACGCCTGCAAGAAAAATAGATATGATGTCTGAAACATTAGGCTAATATTAATTTGTCTTACCCAATAAATTACGTAAAACTCATTACACTTGTCTTGTTTTGTCCAACTAGTTTCCCCCTATATTGGGAATCCATTGGCTGGGAAACAACTGATAATATTCTTTTCAACCCTAACATGAGAGAATTTTGGGACTAGATAAATATTTGGACTTAGCCAAGCAGCCTCTTCTTCTGTTCATATGCTGCTGTTGTGAATCAAGAGCAGTGTGTGCCTCCTACCTGGAATCTTCCTTTACACCAGGCAAGACTCTTACTTATCAAGCTTATTTTTAGCTGTTGTTACTGCTAGCATTATCCCAGGGCCTCAAATAGAGTTCTCCCTCATATTTATTAAGCAATCCTTTGAACTGGACTCAAACAGAGACTTTTGCTAGTGCTTGTGAGTGTGTGTATGAATCTACATATCGTTGCAGTTTTCTTATGGTATTCCTGCATTTCTTTCATGCATGTTTTGTTAACTACAAGAACTTACTGACATATGGAGATCTTTTTTCTAACATGGCTGGTTTTATGCCATGAATTTAAGTCAACCTCTCCTAATGCATCACCTTCCAGTTGTTGTGGAATATAACTCCCTATGGCCCTGACCATTGGTCATGCTGGCTAGATCTGGTCGGAGTTGTACTAAACAAAATCTGGGGTCATTGTTTTAAGGAATATGAAGGTCTGATGAGAAAATGTAGAGTGAAGAAGTTTCAGGAGACTATAGATCAGTGGTTCTCAACCTGTGGGTCCCCAGGTGTTTTGGCCTACAACTCGCAGAAATCCCAGCCAGTTTACCAGCTGTTGGGATTTCAGGGAGTTGAAGGCCAAAAACATCTGGGGACCCCAGGTTAAGAACCACTGCTATAGATCAAATGTAAGATTCAGTTTGATGTCAGTTTGAAGAAAAGGACCAATCAAGAGATAGTTTAGTAAACAGTGTGATTGCCTTCTTAAACTAACTCTCAACTTATTATCTTAACTGAAATTCTTTTTAGGTGGTTAAGAAAATAGCCTTGAAATGCCAAACCCATCCTTTTATCCAGTTTGCCTTCAATGTCTTTAAACAGACATTGTTTTAAAATTGAAAGCAATATTTGCTAAGTTGGTTAAACCATTCCATGCACAGGGATAGCATTTTCTTTACTCATTATTGTTGCAATCTGTTATGGGTGACTGGTCCTTTTCCACTCTGGTTGCGCTCTTATCAGGGTGGAAAGCACACAGCAGCAGGTGTGAGCCAGAAGGTCTTGCTGTCTGAACCTGGAGAAGGAGCAATGTGAGATAAAACCTGACAGGCCAAATGTGCTAAGCACCCCTTTCTCACTCCTGCTGCTAGGCACGTAGAGCCATATTAAGCAGCCTGAAAGATCTTGAACTAGGACCAAGGGCCCTGTGCTGTCTGCCATGTAAAAATGCTTAGCTAGGAGATGTCATTACGCATGCTTTGATTAATGGCATACTTTGGGGAATCTGTGGTTCCTAATTGTATAGCAATATGAATACTACACAGGGACAATGGAAGAGTTTCTGCTACCAGTGCAAGAGGGAGCAGCAAGTGGCACAAGCATCTCTTTCTCCCTTCCTCTAAAAATAACAAATTGAACAATGGTGTGTTGTCCCCACTCTGTCTCCTGGAAGGGCTGGCCCTGGGACTCTTAAACACTGGCTTTTAGGTAGATGCTTATTGAGGAGTATTTGCTGCTGAACAGTGTTTCTATGAAAGCTAAATAACAACCAATGTAAGGCAGAGCCATAAAATGAATGAATGAAGAGATATTCCTCCAAAGGGGTAAAGATATTTGCATATTTCAAATAATACTAGAAATGAGGGAATTTCTAATAGAAAAGTATGTACATTAGCAATTAAGATATTCCTTGTATCAGTAGGATTTTTGTTGTTGATTCCATTAATTCTGGTGCTGTTACCTGTGCACATTTCTCTAGTAATAAGTAAATATAGCGAGGAACCAGCCACACAGATGATGCATCTGTTAGTTTTGATTTCTGTTATATTTTACAAACATGTGTTTTGTTTTATTTTACCCTTGATTTAGTAGTTATTCATGGTTTTATTTAGGATCTATAAGTAGAAAGAAATTGCGTGCGTCACATTTCTGCTCCCTTTACCGCTGACTGCTAACAGAGTGAGAGCAATGCATAGACCGTCAGTGGCTCTCCAAATGTCAGGCACAACTTTGTCTAAACCAGTTGTTCTCAACCTGTGGGTCCCCGGATGTTTTGGCCTTCAACCCCCAGAAATCCTAACAACTGGTAAATTGGCTGGGATTTCTGGGAGTTGTCGGCCAAAGCACCTAGGGACCCACAAGTTGAGAACCACTGGTCTAAACCATATCTTCAGATTGATGGTACTGATTTTTCTGCATGCAAAACATGCCCCATACCATCCAGTTGGAGCCATTTCTTGCTATTGAAAGACTGGTTTACAAAAATATGCCGACCTCCAATGACCTGTTGTCTACCAGATGTACTAACCATTATTCCCACCCAGTTATGTTGGCTGAGGAAGTTGTGAGTTATAGTACAACAGGTTCTAGATTGGGAGAGATTGCTATAGGCAACACTGGGGATCTTGCCAGAATTATGTATAAGCCCTTATGCGCTTAATATCATATCATAAGCAGTGTATACTTGTGTGTCAGTTCCTATAACTGTTAAATATGCAGTCAGAAGGAGAGTTACAATACAGACTCTAGTAAAACAAACAAATATGCTTTTCATTTTCTGATTAAAAGTTGTTCTAATTGAACAAAATTTCCCCTTCCTGTTGATTAATCAACAAAAGATTTAGTTGATCTCATTAAAGTGTGCTTTCCTTCCTTCAGTCGTATCTTTGTTGTTAAAAATACCCTGGAGATGAGAAAGGTATTGGGTTATTTTTGGTAAGCGTAAACCTACTTTCTGTGCTGTGTGATTTGTAAACAAATTTGTGCCTGAGTCCCTTCTTTTAGTTTGGTACTTCTGTGAGATGCTATGCTCCAGTATATGTCAGTGTTTAACTGAACTGAAGAACAATTGCTCTAGTGATTTCATCCTGGCCACACTCCCAAGGCATTCAGAATTTCTGGCAAGAAGATTAGTATAGGACTTCAGAACCTAATTTAACAAAAAGTATTTATGGAACAATTCAGGGTTGTTGTTTTTTTTTGTCTTTCCCCTGTATGAGAGGAAGCAAGATATTCTAGATAGGAAATGTAACAGTAACTTGAAGAGAAAGCTGTCTTGGTTTGACTTGGAAAACTGAGATGTCAGGATGTTTATGCTTCCCTTTGGGAAGATCAGGTTTTATCTAAGCACCATTACATCAATCCAAGTTTATTTTAGAACACGGATAAATTCTAAAAGTCACTAAAAATCCACCTTGGAAATAGGGGATTTGGCTTGTTTGTCACTTTTTCATGTCAGTAATGTTCTGGATCGCCTTTTCCCATCTTCTGATTCCTTCCTGGCCCCAATGGTACTTAAAAGCAAAACCACCTGTTGTTCTGATTCAATATCATCTCTTGCCAGATTCTGATAGTCGAAATTCAAGAATAGGGATACTCACTGTTCTCCATAATACACATTAATTTATAATGACTTATAATGGCATCTGGTGATTAAAAAAAAACAACCACTTGTAATTCTCCACAGTGTCAACAGGCCCAACAGAAGAATGGAGCAGAAAGAAATGAAGACTAATCTTATTCATTTATTAATTTATCACCTTTCAGCCGCTTTCTCGCCATTTCCCATCCTCTCGCTCACCCCATATCTTGAAGTACACAACCTCCACCATGATCTGAGAATTAATTAATTATGCTTTTATTGAGAATTAGAAAAGTTCACTGACCTGTGTGATTCTGAAGAGGATAAGGATGGGAAAGCTCAGTGCTTACTGAAGTTACTTTTGTTATTGTTTTGTATTTCACTTTCCATTTTAGGGCAACCCTAAGGCCCTGTTTTAGGGCAACCCTATCATGGGTTTTCTTAGCAAGATTTTTTCAGATAACCGTTTTCCCTTTCCTCTGAAAAGCGAGGGGTCCCTAAACAACAACTTTCTTTTGCCCTCTTTTTGTCTAGATTGTTCTCTTATGTGTGACAGACCTTTACATGTTAACAGCTTTCTGTGTTCTTAAATGAATCATTTTGTTTCTTGCCCATAGAGTTCCCAGGCAAAACATAGGACGGGGCTCCTGTACTTTCAATGGTTGTGTAGAAGAAGAAATTTCTATTGCTCACATGAAAAACAATAGCAGTTGAAAAACAATACTTGAGTTGAAAAGCTTCAGGATCCTAAATAGAAGATTTGGGTTCAGAATAACATGAAAAAAAAACAGCATAGAGTGTTGAAAGGGGTCTTGAATTGATCTAGAAGATGGTTAATAGAATCTGCCGCTGAGAGATTGCATTGTTAGCCTGAAATTGAGACAGAAATCTCATTACAGAAATCTAAACCAAAAAATAAAATGAAATAGATGGGTGGTTATCCAAGACATAGGTAGGGCCAGAATGCCTTCAGGGTGTCAAGCATTATGAAAAAACACCTGGGACACTATTGACACAGATCTCCAAAACAATTGCTCATGTTCTTCTCACAATCCACACAGAAACCAGGTGAATAGAACTAGGGAAAAGCTTCTTTAAAGGCATGTTCAGATAATGAACAGTGACACATTGACTTTTAAGTCTGACACAAACAGCATGGTTTGAAATTTAAACATGTTCCTTTATGACACAGTTCTGGAAGGAAGTAATGACACTGTTGTAAAATGTAGTGTATAAAGACATAAAAATAGTGGATCAGCATTCATTCCTTCTGGCTGTGAAACTATGTTATAGAACTGATTGACACAATCATGATGCCATTCTTTCCTCCCAGAGTATTGTTTGAAGGTATGTGTGTGTGTGCGTGTGCGTGTGCGCGTGCATGTGTTTTAAGATGCCAAGTGGATGTTTAATCAGATAAATATGTCAGGATTCTGAATTCATGCAGAGATATTCATTCATTCTGGTACATGGAGAGAATGCAAAAGTTAGGTCTGGATTTAGAACATTTTTTTTAAAAAATAGAACAATTTGTTTCCTGTTTTAAGTTATCAATTTGTTTTGAAATTATAGTTTAATTTGTTTTATTGAATGTTGTTATTGTTTGCTGTTTTGAGGATCATTTTTGTGGTAGTAAGTTGGAGGTGTAAATAATGTTGACATATTCTAGCCTCCAAAGGTTTCGCAGGCAAATCATAAGTGGGTCAACAACCATATCCTATATTTGTGAACCAGTCAACAACTATATAAGGTCTCCTAAGGCCCTGAAAACTCAATAAAACTCAGAAAACCCAGTCATAGTGAAACTAGCTTCATCATTAGCTTCAAGTCAACTTTGACTTATGGTGACTGTGTGAATGAGAGGCCTCCAAGCCTAGCTTCTCCCGATTCATGCTTTTTATAATCCATGTCCCTATAATATGTATTTTGCAGCTTCAAATTTTCCCTTTTCCGTTGAGCTTGTCAACAGCTGAATGTCCTTTTGGCTTGAGTCCACTTGTGTCATTAGCCATAGTGCAACGCCCGTCTTCACTAGTAAAGAGTCTGGGAGTCCTCTTGGACCCTTCACTGACGATGCAGGCCCAGGTCTCCGCCGTTACCAAAACTGCCTTTTTTCATCTTCGGCAGGCTAGACGGCTAGCCCCCTATCTATCTAGGGACAACCTGGCTACAGTGATCCAGGCTACAGTCATCTCGAGACTGGATTACTGTAATGCCCTTTACATTGGCCTTCCTGTGTCGGTGATCCGGAAGCTCAAATTGGTGCAAAATGCAGCTGCCCGGCTCCTTGCGGGAGTCCCCATAAGATGCCACATAACACCAATCTTACGGCAGCTGCACTGGTTACCAATTGAGCACCGGATCACTTTCAAAGTGATGGTGCTTACCTTCAAGGCCTTACATGGTCCAGGGCCGATGTACCTGAGGGACCGCCTCACCCCTTACAAACCCCAGAGATCCCTCCGTTCTGAGGACCAAGACCTGCTGGAAGTCCCCAGTTTTAAGACCTTGCGTCTAACTGCAACTAGACGCAGAGCCTTTTCAGTAGTGGCGCCATCTCTGTGGAACACCTTGCCACCTGAAGTTCGTGCCTTGCGGGACTTGTTGGCCTTCCGCAGGGCATGTAAGACACACCTGTTTCGGCAGGCTTTTGAGTTCTGTTGCTGATGTTTAAAAGGTGCTTTTAGGATGTTTTAAAGATTTTTTTTAAATGATGTTTTTAAAATGTTTTTTAAATTGTTGATTTTAGCCGGTTCTTGTAAGCCGCTCCGAGCCCTAATGGAGTGGCGGCATATAAGTTTGAAAAAAAAAAATAAAAAAAAATAAAATAAACTCATAGTTGTCCTTTGTTGTACCCAGTAGCTCATTGAATGCGATTCGACATCAAAGCTTTATGTTCAAGCTATGCACACTGAAAGGCAGAATCAGACTTGCTTCTTGCAAAAGAATTAAGCAAAGGAGTGATTGAATAGTTCATCTTGTATCTCAGCTTTGAAAGCTGAGACTCTGGACTAGCTAATGGGGCAAATAGGCACTGGATGACATATCTACAAAGTGGGCAAACCGGAACAAGGAAGCAATATAGCAGCAATGGGAACCTATCAATCAATCTGTTAATCACTTTAGTACGAGGAAAACCAAAATTCCCTAAACATAATAAAGACCAATTTATTTGTTGCATTATTCCTTTCAATGAAAAAGCACAGTTGTTTGTGTGGGTAGTTCTTTATATACGTGCTAAATTTCAGTCATACTGAAACATGAGGTACATCACATTTCAGTGGTAAAACAAACATCTCTGTATACAGAAGCCTCTGGATTCAATAATTTTCATCTTTAGAATTTAAAAAATCAGGTAATAGGACATAGAAATATGTGAGGAGACGCTAAGATTTGCAAGTAGCATGTATAAAGCAGCTTCCTGGCTTGTTCCTTTCAAGGATCAAGATCATTAGGGTTGCATATCAGTTACCTGAAATGCTTGTGATCAGAAGTGTTTTGAATAATTTTTGGATTTTGAATATTTGCATATTTGTAATGAGACATTTTAGAGGTGGGACCTGATGAAGTTTATGTATGTTTCATATACACTTTATATAGCCTAAAGGTAATTTTATAGATGGTATCTTACATAATAATGTGCATGGAACAAAGTTTGTGTTCTTTGAAGCCACAGAAACCAAAGATGTCATTATCTCAGCAACCAACAAGGACAAGTTTGGTTTTTGGAGCATTTTGGATTTCTAGATCAGTGGTTCCCAACCTTTTTTGACCAGGGACCACTTGACCAGGGACCACTCTCCAATACCAGTACCAAAAGGGTTATGAATCAGTTTTTGGTCAACTTTACATTTGGGTTGATTATTTGGGGTGCTGATTCAGAAAATTGCATCAGTTCTAACTTCTGATACAGAACATATGCCATCCAATAGTCGCCATCAGCTCACCCACAGAAAACCATATTTAATAATCTAGAGCTGATGTGGTCTATCCAGTGCAATTTTCTGAATCAGCCCCCAAATAACTCGAGGAACAGGCCTAAAAATGAAGAGGCACCCCCACTTCCAGGTGTCACATGGAACGGCTCTGCTCAGGGGGAGGGAGGAGGAGGAGGAGGAGAAGCAGCAGTCAGGAGCCAGGTTGTCGCACCTTTCATGTGAAGTCAGCCTCTCCCCACCCGATATCCCCGTTGCCTCAGCACTATAAGAGGGTTTCGCAAGACCAGTCGCTCTCGTTGCAATGGTGTAGTAATGGTGAGGCCGTGGACCATATTTTAGTTCTTGTGGACCACAGGTTGGGAACCACTATTCTAGATAAAGGGATACAGTATTCAACCTGACATTTAGCTATTTTAATAGAACAAAATGTTAGTTCTCCTGTGTCAAATAATGTATAGTAATTCCTGTAAAGTTTTAATTGGACATGGAGTGATATTCATTTAGGGCATTTCTAAAAACATTTGGCATGTAAAAAGTGATGACTAATAAAATAAAAAAGGAGCCCGGTGGCGAAGTGTGTTAAAGCACTGAGCTGCTGAACTTGCAGACTGAAAGGTCGCAGGTTCAAATCCCAGGAGCGGAGTGAGCGCCTGCTGTTAGCTCCAGCTTCTGCCAACCTAGCAGTTCGAAAACATGTCAATGTGAGTAGATCAATAGGTACCGCTCCGGCGGGAAGGTAACAGCGCTCCATGTAGTCATGCCGGCCACATGACCTTGGAGGTGTCTACGGACAACGCCGGCTCTTCGGCTTAGAAATGGAGATGAGCACCAACCCCCAGAGTCAGACATGACTGGACTTAATGTCAGGGGAAAACCTTTACCTTTACATTTAATAAAATAATGTCTTGTTTTTTTCAAGTACTCGTTTCAAACTCTGAAAGTCATGGATAGAGAACGTAGGCCTACTTTGATGATGATAGATGAGTAAAAACATTCCACTGTATAAAATTAATTGAGGATGCACGTTGAATTTTAAAACTTTAACAATTATTCTACAATACTGACAGCTTTCTGGCCAAGGCAATAGCTAGAAAAAAATCAACTTGGTATCATAGCTCTTTAAACAGCTCATTGAGTGCTTCTACCAGTAAAATTGGGTGGAGTATTAAAATACTTTCAAATTGATGGGTTTTTTTCAGATTGACAATTTAGATTATTTATGAATTGATCAATCACACAAAGTTATTAATTAATATTCTCAGGCTGGCAGTAAGGGAACGGCTCTAAATTGCAGATTAATCAGCAAGTATTCAGCTATCCACTTTTGAAATATTCCATAGCTTTGATTATTAAGACCTAATGATTTTGTCACATAATTATCCTGAATAAAAATAGCTCACATGATGCCTTTCAATTTGCTTTCCTTTATGCATTTTAATCCTTCATTTTGTTAAAGCTACCAATTCTGCTTTACCACTTCTGAGTGATTGCTTAATGTTTAATGTCACCCTGGGTGCTCCCCACGTGCAGTTCAGGCAGTCCCCAAGTTACAAACAAGATAGGTTCTGTAGGTTTGTTCTTAAATTGAATTTGTATGTAAGTCAGAACAGGTACATTTTTGAAGTGTAACTCCAGCCATATGTGTGTGTGTATGTGTATGTGTATGTGTATATGTATATGTATATGTATATGTATATGCATGCATGCTTTGGATCACATAGGGAAGGGTTAACACCCCTGTGGTATTTGTTTTGCTGTCTGTGCCCCTCTTCAGAAGATTTCACTTCATTTCCTGTTGTCTCAACATTATTCTTAACTATGAGTCGGATGTAAGTTGGATGTTTGTAATTCAGGGATTGCCTGTATTCATTAGAACAGCAGGCTTTCTCTGTCCAGTTTCGAAGTATTGTAATTTGGGCTTTTGCTTCTAAAGGTGCTATTCAAAAGTAACTGATAAAATATTTCTAAACTATGCTCAGTGTTAAGTGAGAATTACATGACCAGAATTTTGTTTAAAACTTGTTAAGTACCTTTATAATAAAATTTCTAATTCTGTTTTATGCGTCTCCCATTCCTTCACCTTCTTCCTTTATCTTTACTCATCCCAGTTCCCATATTTTCTTAAACTATCTTTGCCTTCTTATTTATTATTCAATTATTAGTTAAAATTTATATCTTACCTTTCCTTCACAACATATTTGACTCTCCTCTCAGTTCATGACATCTGCAGTCTTATTGATTGTTAGTGGAATGCACATATTGTCATTTATTTATTTACAATTATTATATTAATAAGCTCTTTTGTCTAAGAAGTTGATTAAAATGGCATAAATATGACATCATATTTGCATATTGTTTCTTTTAGAGATTAGAATGGGTAGGCCACACTACCTTTTGGTTTTAATCCATTGTGTAGAAGCATTTGAAGGAAACATTCCACTTTCCTAGAGGCAAGAATACAAGATGAATACAAGGAGTACTTTTGCATTGTTATATATCTTTAAAGCCAGATGTTGTGCGAGATCAAAGAGGAAAATGGGGAGGGGAAGAAAAGGTTGAGATATTTTAAAAGAAGCTGAAAAGTTGGGTGACAGTGGATTAATGCAACTGTCCCTGCCAAATTAGGACAGTTGGAGGATATACATTTTTGTGCAGCTACCAGAACTCTAGTTTCCTGTTCCTGCCAAGACTTATTCTGGATTCCTATCATTCTGGGGCCTTTAACGCTTGCTGCCATTTAATTTTCCCATAATTGCCTGTGATGAAGCTTCACTACAGGATACTGTGAAAAAATGAAATGGCAGCAATGCCTAAGCAGAATAAACCTAGTAGGGCCCACTGGAATGTATTTAGCCAGAATAGCTTCAGTCAGTCTTGATAATTCAAAATGATTTGGTTCTGGCCAGTAAATGTAAGTTATTTTTGCCTGCCATTATATGGTAATAGTATCCATATATGTTAGCAGACCATACATTACAGTTGTCTGAGCATTCTTTCTATAGAAACACTTTCTTTGTACGATGTTTTGGTGCCTCAGTAGTGTCCTAAGTTCATATGTGCAAATGTAACTGAAATATTGATTTAAGTGAATGCTTAAAACATCAGTAGCATTAAGCCAATGAAAACCAATTTCTGGGGCCAACAGCAGGAGAGGGCTGTGACATTTTTATCTTCCTTGTAAGCTTCCTAGAAGCATCTCATTGGTTACCATGGGAGGGAATATAATTGTCTTTTGTCTGGTCTAATAGGCTTTTTAAAACCCATGTTACTTTTATTATGAAATTATTGTACAACAGTTGCACAAAGGGTTTACACAACTACAGGCCTAACCGAAAAAATGGATAAAAGTGTTGCCTTTCTGCATGTGCAGTCAGAAGCACAATAGTCCAATCCTATATACGTCTACCTTGATAGAAGTCTTACTGTTTTCAATGGAGCATACATCTAAGGATGCAATTTAAAAAGAGGCAGGCGATTTTCTTTGTTAATGTAACAAGAATAATTTTCCAGATTATGAATCTCCCAGTTGTATAAAGTCATAAATAATGGGGGCACGTCCTGATTGTGTTTAATTAATTGTGTCTTGATTGTCCCTCGGATATAAATTCAGAACTGGACGTGCAAAGAAATTCCATTTGTGTGTTTTATAGGCATTGTGTTTTTCTACCAACCTACTATTGTCCCAGAAGGCTTAATACCAACTTGGTATCTTACATGTTGTCAGTGTCATTTATTTTCAGTGATTTGCCTCAAATCGTAATCAGACACCACCTCTTTAAAAATCCTTTGAAATATTTAGTTTTCAGTTATCTGTTAACACAGCTCATTGCCTTCTGCTTTTCTTTTTGACAGTAGTCTTTCTTATAATAACATATTCTAATAAGATAAAGCACTCTGAAGCAGATAGTTAGAACTTGTTTAAGCCTCGACCCCCAAATATCAGCAGAGAATCTATTAACAAGAATATTCAAGAGAAAATCCAAATGTCCATTCCAGGGTCAGGTTTGAGTTTCTTAAACCCTAAAACTAGAAGTTAAAGTAAGCCTACTTGCTTACTTGAAAACTATCTCTACTATAATCAATTGAAGGAACAGTATATATTCTAGATAATTTAAACAATGTATTATTGAAGTTATTCTCTGGCTGTTTGGACTAGATTACCTTTTGCTCTTAAGCTATCAGTTGTCATCTGCAAGAGTTGGAGTTGTGTCTTTTAAAAATAACTTCTATAGATTACTTCTCAGTTAGCTTTCTTCCAAAGGAGGCCCAAATGAAACACGTTGGGTTGTTTCTTGGAATAATTTATTTTGTTCATACTGAGATCCCACCTGTCTTTCACATTAGGTTTCACTGAGCATTTCAGTTTCGTCCCCTTTTGTACCAAGTGCCCAGCAATGCAGTGGAGTCCTATTTATAGTTACTTAAGCCTCGCTTTGTTTAGTGGAAGTTGCTTCCCTGTAACTATACAAAGGATTAAGAATCTGACCATAACGTAACCATATATAAGTGCAAACATCACAAATTAAATACAGCTGCAATTAAGAACCATAAAGCAAAGCACATAGAAAAAGAACAGAACAAGTTGAAAGCAGGCTGCACTGATAATGATAATAAATAGACCAGCAGGCAGTTTATTCTTTTTAAAGCACTTTCCAATGGAAAGATAAGCAGCTTCTTTAAATTATTAAAAAAACACATTAAATAAATATATATAGTAAAACAAATTTCTGTAAAACACATGTATTAAGATGCATGGCACAAAGGTTAATATACAATAGACATATAATGTAAATTTAAAATTCATGGTTAAAAATTGACTGAGTAGGATTGCCAGAAGAGATTTTCTTATATCCTGTGTACTTTTCATTTTAAACAAAACGAAAATAAGTAAAAGTAAAGAGCAACATCGCCAGTATAGAGAAAACATCTTCTTTTCTTTAAAAACTGCAAGAGTAGCAGTACATTTTATTTAATAAATTAAGCAAGCTGTGGCTATGGTTCACTCATTTCCATTGGCATGTGGATCCAGCGATGGCAGTTTGCATATGGTTATAGGCTTCTGTCCAAGCATTTGATGTGTGTTTTATGATCTGTGGTAGATGGGGATCTGCATTCCTTCTTCCTGCTTGAAGGAATTTGATGAAGCGGATCCATCAGTATGGAAATATGCATGCCAGTGGCTGATATCTTCTGGAATATGCGAGAAGCCTTCAGAATGAAGATAGGCAAGGAAGTCTTTGCATAAGAATGTACAGGATGGTGCTTCCTCGACAACAGTTAGATTAGGCTCCCAGAAACATTTGAAATAGGCCTTGAGAAGCCTGTATTCTGTATTCCGAACAACACTAGTGAGAATTAGCATACATGCTCTGTATAGCTTTTTTAAATTTTATTTTTTTTACAAATCTCATCTTCTCAACCTAGTTTTCTTTTCATAGGCAACACAGAGTTAAGGCAAAAGGTACCTGTGAGCATATGCTCAGACAATAGATTTGTTTTCAATTACATCTGATTCAGATTTCTTCTACTGCACATAAAAATCCAATCCTTCTTGTCTACCCATCCAGTTTACAAAGCAAACCTTTCTGGGTCTTCAAAGCAAATCTGTTTATAATTGAAAGGAAGATGCAAGAACCAATTGACTGGGAGGAATTTGGTAAATATTCTCAGTGTGAAGAATAGAAGCTGGTACTGCAAAGGTCTTTTAGGTTCTGCTAATGTGTGTGTGTGTGTGTGTGTGATTTAGCAGGAGAAAAGCTGCAATCAGAAAAGCTGATTTTTTTTTAAATCTCAGAAGATAATTTACAAATAAAACCTCAACCTCAGTTTTTGCATTCTGCTCTATACTGGTACATATAAAAAGTACTGAACGTTCTTTCCTTTCCTTGCATTTGGTTTCTGTAATTCAGACTCAAATGTAACATTTGGACAGTGGACAAAATAACTTCTAGATTTACTGTACCAAATGTACAGTGCCAAAAATGTGAGATGTGGTATGAGGGCAGCCAAGTTGTGGTAAGCATTTGACACACTTCCATGTTGGGCTGTGGGTTAGCTTTGAGAACTGCACAAGCTGAAGCGACTACCTCTGAAAGTACTATAGCAAAGATATTAATATACTCATAGTGAGTAACCCCATTGAACCAAATGGTGATTGTTGAAGCAGATATGTGCAGAGTTGCATGGTAATACTATACCAGGGGTCCCCAAACTAAGGGCCGGGGGCCACATGCGGCCCATTGAAGCCATTTATCCAGCCCCCACAGCACAAAGGCAGAAGGGGGTTGGACTCAATGGCCCAAAGGGTCTCTTCCAATCCTCTTTTTATTATTATTATTATTATTATTATTATTATTATTATTATTATTATTATTATCATCATTGAGGCAGGGAGGCCATCTGTCAGGGGTGCTTTGCTTGTGCTTTTGGTGCACAAAGGCAGAAGGGGTTTGGACTCAATGGCCCAAGGGATCTCTTCCAACCCTCTTTATTATTATTATTATTATTATTATTATTATTATTATTATTATTATTAACATTGAGGCTGGCAGGCCATCCGTCAGGAGTGCTTTGCTTGTGCTTTTGATGCACAAAGGCAGAAGGGGGTTGGACTAAATGGCCCAAGGGGCCTCTTCCAACCCTCTTTTATTATTATTATTATTATTATTATTATTATTATTAACATTGAGGCTGGCAGGCCATCCATCAGGAGTGCTTTGCTTGTGCTTTTGATGCACAAAGGCAGAAGGGGGTTGGACTAAATGGCCCAAGGGGCCTCTTCCAACCCTCTTTTATTATTATTATTATTATTATTATTATTATTATTAATTAATATTGAGGCGGGGAGGCCATCTGTCAGGGGTGCTTTGCTTGTGCTTTTGGTGCACAAAGGCAGAAGGGGGTTGGACTCAATTGCTCAAAGGGGCTCTTCCAACCCTCTTTATTATTATTGACACAATAACATTGTATAATACAGCAAACAAGATAGATATGCTGGATTTCGTATCACAAAATCACAAGTCGATGATGATGATGATGATGATGATGACATTATTATTGTTGTTGTTGTTGTTGTTGTTGTTGTTGTTTGGCGGCCAACTATAGTTCGGCCCTCCAATGGTTCGAAGGATCATGAACTGGCCCCCTGTTTAAAAAGTTTGGGGACCCCTGTACTATACTCTTCCATATAAACTTGTGTGGCAAGTCAGTGCAAAAGAGAAGTGCATTTGTTGTGACTGATTTTCTGTATATTTCACAATACCTATAGCAGTGTTATCAGTTCAGGTCAGTAAGTCAAGATGTATGCCCTGGGCATGAACACATTTTGCTTATAATAGGGCCACACAATGTGAAACAGCTTGGGCAACATTTGACATTAGAATGTGAGCCCTAAGGTTATTTATATTTAAGAGCAATGACTGTAAGCTGCTCTAAGCAAAATGGGACATACATTTGGTAAATAAACAATTGTGTAAAATGAAAAAGGAGGAGGTGGTAGTGGTTACCCTTATGGCACTTCTAAGTCTTAACCTCACTTTGCTTGTTGTCATGGTTTGCTCCTCTGTGAAAGCAATGCTGAATCTTTCTAATGTCATAGGATTGTTATCCTCTTCCTCTTTGCTTGATGTACTTGTGATGTGTACTATGGATGGTCCTGTCAACATGACAGATGACATAACCGCTGTTCACAGTATTCCTACAAGGCAGAGGTTTACTCTAACATATGGCAAATGCCATCTTGAGAATTGCTGATACTGTTTTTAATCGATCAGAGTTGTCATAAGCTGCTAATAGCTACCTTTCAAATTGCAACTCTATAGTATAAAAGGATATTCTTATGTTCATGGTTATCTTTGCTGAGATTGATGCCTTTACTAGACCTTTTTTGACTGAGATGTGAGAACATTGTAATGGTGGTACTTTCGGTTTGATCAAGTTGATCTCAGTGAGCATGGCAAGATGAAATTCAATGAAATAATACTAGAACAAATGAAGTCTACATTGAAAAGGACGATTATCTACTTTTCTGGCTGAGAGATTTCAAGAAGCAGCATAAGAACAATTTTCACTGTAGATAGCCACCCTTCAAAGTCTGTGCTGGTGATTGCAGATTAAATAAGACACATGCCAGTTCTGTCTTTTAGATATGGGGCTGTAAAATACAAAAGGCATTTTCCTTGTCTGACTACAAATGGCTGTCCAGCAAAACGATCCCACTTTGTTGCTTTTTCCATTGGAAATCCATGGTGAAATTTTGGTTGAAAAAGATTTCAATAGAATAAAACTGATTTGTACAATTACTTTTTTGATTTATTTGGAAGAAAATGTAATTCCTTTATTTATTTAAATTTAATGAAAAAAATAATTCCTATATATTTGTTTTTCAAATATTGCTCAGAAATCATAGACTGCTGTAAGAACTTGGTTTAAGTTAAATATTAACTACTATCAGTTTTATGAAAACATGAGTCTTCCAAAGTTGTTAAGCAGTGGGTATTTTTTAAAGATGCCATAAATACATATACCGGTATTAGTCTACTCTACTCTTGACTATATATATTTAGTTACAAATCTGAACTCAAGAATGGTTCCCAGCAATTAAGTTCAAATATATCTCAGGGTAGCAATTGCGTGCAGGGTAGCAATTGTTGAACTACAAATTCCAGCAGTGCCTAGCCAGTGTTGCCAACAGGGAGGAACGCTGGGAGCTGAAGTCCCAACAACATCTGGAGCAACTCGTGATTTCTACCCCAATATATCTTCTGGTATTGTGGCCCTGTTCTACATTCCTGTTGTATTCACATTGCCAAATTATAGCAGTTTGGCACCATATTATTTTTTTGACCCTTGTCTCTGGTGCCACAACAAACTTCAAATCTTGGTGTTACATGGGGCAGAGCCATGGCAGTTAAAGTAGCAACAAATTACCATAATTCTACAGATGTTAGACCCACCTTGGGACATAATGCCTAAAGCAAAAGCAAAAGCAAAATTATGTGAATTTTGATTTACTCATAATATTTTTTTCAGCTAAACTGAAAATTGATCAATTCCTGGCCATCCATTAAAAGTGGTGATGCTTGCATTCTTTGATGGTGTGTTGAATTCAATATGTGTGAAATTGCAGAAAGCATAAGCAGATACCATTGGGATATTGCATACACTGTGACCACTATATATTAAAATAATGAATGAGGAGAAGACACCATTGTTTCAATATACTGTACTTAACTTTCCTTTTCTGTGCTTGTTTTGTAGTTGGATTCCCTAAATGCATGAGCAGCAAAATGATACGAAACTCTAATGAGAATATCTCATGTGAGAAAGAAACAATAGAGTCATTTTAAACCATTAGGTTAAAAGTAATTGTCACACACAATGTTTTTAAACTTATGTGTTAGGTATGCATGATAAATTACTAATTTCATTTAGGGTAAGATTAGATGAAAATGTATCAAATCACTTTTCAAATTAAGTATAAAATATTCAAACAAACATAGGAAGTGCTTGTCTCATCCAGTTCAGAATTGTCTGCATTGATTGGCTGTGGTTTTCCAAGATTACAGACAAGGATTTCCCGCAAAGCCTTCTGGAAATACCGAAGACTGAATCTGGGATGTTCTTTGTGAAAAATATACTCTAATACTGGTCTTCAAATCCCCCCAATTATAACAAATAGTCTTAAAAACTGCTAACTTCTTTGAAGTTCAGTCTTCATCTTAGCTAAGAGCAGGTTTTGGTGTCTTGCTCCTTGCTGAAATTTATCCTCCTCCAGACCAAATTAAATCTAAAATGAATAATCTGACATGACATTCCTGCTGACAGGCCATGGCTCTTTCTTCTCACCTGCTTTGCAGCTGACAACCCAAAAGCTGAGTTGTACTCTCTGGAGTTTTGTATGATACATTAAAGAATTGTGTTAGACATGTCCGCTTGCTCTCCTGTCTAACTACGTAATAATAAATGAATACATGTCTCTTCCGTGCCCCTGCAAAAGTGGAAACAAAAGCATGTCTTTTCATCTAGGAGTTGCCACCCCTGTCTTCACTTTTCTGCGATAGCTGAACGTCCTCCTGCATATGATACTATGGCTTGGTCAATGGTACTAATTAAAATGGGAGACTTTTACACTTCTCTTCACTCAAAGAAACAGCTGGTTACCTCGCAGTGAGTGTGTGTAACTGAGAGCAGCAAGAAGATAGTCTTTTTATGTTAGCCTGGCATTTATTGGTATTCATTGAGGTAGGGTGTCTTTTTAAAATTCCAGTCTTTGAAAACTGTTTTCAGATGGATTTTTGCATTATTGATTTAGTGTCCAGAGTATTCAGCAGAATAGTTTGTCACTGTTATATTCTGTTCCTTGATTGCTGTTTTGGTAATCTGAATTGAAGGTCCATTGGGCAGCGTGGTGAACTATAGATGCAAAGAGAAACCACCAGTTATTGATTGTTATGATGATGAAAGTAGGTAAGATGGTTCTGGAGCCAGTAATTGGACCCCTAAGAGCCTGGTCTTCCAACCATGTGTTGATTTGTACAATCTACATATGACATGGAACCGGACAATTTCAAAGAGCCCAATGTATAAGAGGGGGATTCTTGAAACTACACAGGAAAGCTATTTGGAAATAATCATTAATGGCTGAGGCATGCATCATTTTGGGAAAGGTGTGTTTTAGGTAGCTAAGGCATTGGCAGAAAAAAGTTTTGTGTGAATAGTCTTTCTTCACATACATTTCACCAAAAGCATCTGGAACTAGCCTTCTAAGAAACAGGACACTGGGCCAGGTGGACGACTGATGGGCTTGTGTTCCTATGCTGTACTTGTTTCCTGTCGAAACGTATTACGTGGCATTTCTTCTTAACCGATGTTGTCAGGGGAACCCAGTGAAATCCAAAGTCAGGAAGTAGCTGTATTTTTAATCAGGGGTTATCACTTCTGGTGAAGCTATTCAGCATGAAGGCATTAGAGATAAGCACACTCGCCATATTCAGTTCAGAGATTGTCATCTCATATATTCATTTTCCAAGGTTTCTGACGTCCTGAGTTATTGGCGGAGAGCTGCAAAAGACATCAAAACTGGGTTGATTTCCTGTCAGGGACAAGGCCTGTTTTCAATTATCATCCTGCAGTTTTCCTGAGCAACAGGTTATTGACTTTTTAGAGAGTAGGATGAACAGGAATGAAAGAAAAATGTAGTTCTTTTACCAATAGAATGTAGTGTGAATTTTGCTTCTTGCAGTTTCTAATTTGTTGGAGTGCTGCAGTAATATGTGAGTCATAAAGCATATTTGTATTTCTTTCCCAGTCCCTTCTGCTTTCTGAATTGCTTGTTAATGTCTGCATAATTTACTGAAGCATAAAGTAGAAGATGCACTAATTAAGCTGAGATCAGTGTTGCTCTACCATATACAGGCAGTCCCCGAGTTACAAACATCCTACTTATAAATGACTCATATTGCCTCATAACATGAGAAAAAATAAGCGTCCTAGGACGCTTCTGCCCCAGTTCACTCAAGGAGCCCCACGCTGCCCATCAGACAATGTAGGCTGACTTCCAGTGGGGCTCTCTAGGTGAACTGGGACGGGAGCATGGTAGGACACTGTGGTGTCAACATGATAGTCTTCCTGTGTTCACACATGGGGAAGCCGTGTGGCGATGGTTCCCAACGTGTGGGGAAGCGTTAGCTGCCAGCTGGGGTGCTGGGATTGCCCTGCTGCCTCCCCGATTCACCACAGAGGCTGGCGAATTGCAATGCTGGACCTCATCCATGGATGAGGTCTATAGTTACGAAAGGGAATGAGGCAACAGCAAGTGAGAGAAATCTAGCCCTCAGAAGGAAATTCACTCCTGAAAGAGTTTTCATGGGAATAGCCCTTGACTTATCTGGGAGTCATATCAATATCCATAATTTTGGGTCCCCAATCTGCCCTCAACATACATGCGAGGTTGTCTTATACACAAGTATATATAGCCAATGGTGAGGACATTTAAATAGACTCCTGTGGCTATACCTTCGAATAAAGCAGAAAGTATGTGTGGCCCAATTAATGACAAGTGCTTTAAATCCATCAGTTATAAGTGTTACCAAAAAGAAATAGTTACATACACTGGACAATTTAGAGTAACTGGCACATGGAAGAAGAAGAAGAACTTTGGGATTTAACACTCAGTTTTAAAAACAGTACTCCTTTCAATCCTTCTTGGATTACAATTGCACTGAGAATTCTGCTGATGTGACATAGGCCCCTTCAACACAGCTGAATAAAATTCCACATTTTCTGCTTTGAAGTGGAATATATGGCAGTGTGGACTCAGATAGCACAGTTCAAAGCAGATGTTGTGGGATTTTCTGCCTTGATATTCTGAGTTATATGGCTGTGTGGAAGGGCCCATAGAGAGACAAATTTCAATATTTTAAAGATGCAAGTCATCCAGAATGTTCTTGTTCATTGTGGCTAATGGCTACCATTCACAGCTTCTACTGGAACAGTGGTTCTCAACCTGTGGGTCCCCAGATGTTTTGGCCTTCCAGAAATCCTAACAGCTGGTAAACTGTCTGGAATTTCTGGGAGTTGTAGGCCAAAACACCTGGAGACTCACAGGTTGAGAACCTCTGGTCTGGAAACATCCATTTTCATTGCCTTTCCTGGTTTTCCTCCCTACTTCAAAAATGTCAGGGGAATTTGATGTCACTAAAAAGCGTACTTAAGAAGCCCGTGGTGAGAAGTAGTTATCTCATATGCCACCTCAAAATGGTCCATTGTAATTACAGTACTTACTTCCTGCCTCCTATTCCTTGCCTGACATGAGAGTACTGCCACCACAGAAGAGCAACGATTTCTTCTGTAGCACTGTTACAAATTGTTATGTTAAACTGTTCATAGTTTGACTTAATGATGGCAGCCAAAGCTCACACTTTCTAGAGGAAAAGCTTTACACCTAGTTAAAAACCCAACACCTTCTGATTTAATAAAGCGTCTTCAGGAAACATTGGGAGTAGGAACAGAATTATATAGCCTGAGGTTCTCCATTCTCCTTTTGTTAACATTAGATACACATTGGGAGGTGTTGTGAGTCTTGGAGCGTGAGCCACTGTGTAACGGTGCTTTGGGTATGGAGGCCCGGCCAGTGTAATTTCTGGGCAGTTTTAGGCAGTTGGTAAAAATGTTTCTTTTTCAAAACAGCTGCTTATGGTTTATGCACCTGAGGATAGTTGATATGATGATCTTTTATTTATCTTACTGCTGTGTTTCATTTCTGAAAACTAGATGTGACATTTTAGTCTGTCTAAGTATACATCCCATGAGGAACATGAGATTACAAATGGCACAAGTGTGATAGATACATACATAAATTAATAAACAAAGATCAGTTTTTTGTGGTCATTCAAGCATTCTTCTTCTCTCTTTTCCTGGCATGAGTATTTCCAGGATGCATTTCCTTGTTTATATTTGTGTCGAAGACAAACAGCTATCCAGTTTGGGGGAAATACAAAGAAAGTGGGTGGCCATGGGCAAAGTAGAAATGAGAATCAGACCTAACCCATCTCAAATCCTACTGCTTCCTTTCACTATATTTACAGAGTAAATTTGAATATATGCCCAATGGAATTTTTCTGCAACTGTAAAGTGATTAATATGGTAGAGCAATTATCTCTTGGGATTCTACAGCTCAATACAGAGCTTTGGATTTGTGTTTGTTTAAGTAGCTGCTATGACTAATGCTGTTTAACATGTATTTAGTGCCAGCACTGTTGAACTTTTTCATATAGTCAGTTCTACCAATGTCTTGATCTGCATTCAGTGTATTGAACTGAATTTTCTGTTTATTTATGTGACAGAGATATTTTAAATTTGTATGTAATGAGTACTTGTTGTTGCCTTTCCTGAAAGGCCTAACTTGGCCTTTACAAAGCTGTTCTTGTCGTGTTCTTTAGGAATTGTGGGATTGGGACTCTCAGGGTCAGGACAGGCTCAAAAAATGATGCAGTATTTCAGATATAACAGAAAGCAGTCCTGCACAACCTGTGGCCCTCCAGGTGTTTGGGATACCTGCCAGCGTGTCCAATGGTCAGGAATTCTGTGAGCTGAAGTCCAAGACACCTGGAGAGCCGTAGGTTGTGCACCACTGATATAGAGAGTTTCTTAATTTTACAGAAAAATCTATGTTATTAAGAAGGTATTTATTTTAAAAAGAAACAACTCATCTGTAGAATGTTATACATACTTTCTTACATTTAATAGATCCTAAAAAGGTAAAGGTAAAGGTTTCCCCTGACGTTAAGTCCAGTCATGTCTGACTCTGGGGGTTGTTGCTCATCTCCATTTCTAAGCCGAAGAGCTGGCGTTGTCCGGAGACAGCTCCAAGGTCATGTGGCCGGCATGACTGCATGGAGCGTCGTTACCTTCCCGCCGGAGCGGTACCTATTGATCTACTCACATTGGCATGTTTTCAAACTGCTAGGTTGGCAGAAGCTGGAGCAACAGCAGGCGCTCACTCCGCTCCCGGGATTTGAACCTGGGACCTTTCGGTCTGCAAGTTCAGCAGCTCAGTGCTTTAACACACTTCGCCATCGGGGCTCCTTTTTTATATACAAATGGCAGTCTTAGACACTCACTAGTTTTATTTCATGGACTGCAATCCATTTCTTCCTGGGTGACTAGAAAGCAAGGGATTGGCTGGTGTTCATTTTCTGCCCTGCTTAACTCTCTTTGACAATCCATTGCTATCTCTCACATTTCCCAAATTGGCAGTACACAGAAGTCTTTAAAATATTACAGTTTATTACAGTTTTGTTACAATTATATAACTCACATTTCAAGTAAATGCCCTTTTTATTGTGTCAGAGTGACTTGAAAACATACTGCAAGTTGCATCTGGTGTGAGAGAATTGGCCATCTACAGAGACATTGCCCAGGGGATGTCCGGATGTGTTAGCTGGGAGGCTTCTCTCATGTCCCCATAAGCTAAAGCTGACAGACAGGAGCTCACTCTTTCTTGAGGATTCTAACCGGCAAGCTTCAGGTCAGCAACCCAACCTTCAGGTCAACAGTTCAGCTGGCACAAGGGTTTAACGCACTGCGTCACCGCAGCTCTATAGAAAATCTACTAACCCTTTGTTTTGATCATTGAAATCTTTATATGGTTTTGTCACATATCTAAACCAGGCATGGGCAAACTTGGGCCTTTCAGATAGGCTGTTAGGGATTGTGGGAGTTGAAGTCCAAAACACATGGAGGGCCGAAGTTTACCCATGCCTAATCTAAACTGAGCTACTGGAACGGATGAGAGGCAATCAGAAAAAATAGAATTCATATTATATGCTAACAGCAAAATTGGTATAAGGAATCTTTATTTAAGGGAAACTGAACCTTGCCTTAACTATAGCTCTCAAGGAGAGGTCTTTGCACACAGATTATTTTAGAGCAGTGAAATACAAATATACATAGAAACATCCTGCTCTCCACAATTGGTAGTGTCTAACAGTAGGATCTTGACAGATTTATGTCAGCATCGTGATTCATCTACAATACATAGTAATTCTCTGCTATTTCCCACTATTGGGACTATGAATGAAGTATTGCAGTGTGCTTTGAGTTCCTAAAAAGAACTTTTTTCTTGTTCAGGTATTGAGGTAGCTGGCAAACTGTGCCATTCGCCCCACCAGCTCAATAGACATCTTGAGCAGTGATCAATCAATTTGCCCCCAAGGAATTGGGAGGGCTTCTCTTCGATGTTTTGATGTTTTGCTTTTTGTCCAATATAACAGGTTGCGTTTTTAATTTAATTTTAGTGGTTAAGTCATAATTTGTTTTTATATGTTGGGTTGTCAATTTTCGTTATTATGGGTGTATTGTTGTTGTGTTCGGTCATTGAATGTTTGCCTTTTATGTTTGGAATCCGCCCTGAGTCCCTCTGGGAGATAGGATGGAATATAAATAAAGTTTTATTGTTATTTTATTATTATTCACCTTTTTCTTTGTTTTCCTACTGACATTGATACTGAACATGCTCAGTTATCCTTAAGGTATTGTTTGATATTATTGCAGGGACTGGGGATGATCCCCTAGTTGCATTTTCTTAGACCTTGGGATTCACTAACATGTCAAATATCTTTCCTTTGTTTCTCAGTGGCTTCATTTTTGGCCATTCATTACCTGAGTTCCTATAAAGAATAATGCTAATGAGGAAAACTTAATGGATAGTAGTTTATGTAAAGACAACTAATTGAGGTTTTCTGGTTCATAACTTGCCAAGTCTCCTGGTCATCAGAGATGGCTGAAAGACTTTGTTGGTGAGTTTTAAAAAATCCAATTACTGAAGGGCAGTCACATTGATAGAAATGTTTCCAGGCTTCTTTTATTGCTGAGGAAGTTTGACTTACTTTACCTTAATGGCTGAATAGTGTGTCAACATTTTAACTAGAACTATGGGAAAGAAATCCCAGGTGGTCATGAAATAGATTTGGGCCTCCAAATTTGGTTTGCTTTCTGGAGGAATGCTTTAAAAAACTACCCAGTGGATTAATAACAAGACTTGTTTCTTTGGTCTTTTTCTCTCTCCTGCCTAGGTTTCTGATTTCTGCACTGTGTTGTTTAGCTTAATAGAACAGCAAATCAAAAGAAAATAACAACTATTGATTTCTCTTTTAATATAAGATACTAGTGTATGCTTGAAAATTGCTTTGTAGAACCATGTTTTTTAAGGAATGAGAAATAATACTTTATTCAGCCCTGAAGTTAAATAATGCTTGCAGTATGATGCCTTTTTTTTCAATGTTTAAAATGTAGCTTTGTCTGGAAGGAGGTATCTAGAGTGGTTTTGTTTTTGGGGAGGGCATTATGGAAAAGCTAGATGGTAATTTCAGTACAGATGTCAGCAACAGCTGGCTCCCATGGGAGATCATTCAAATTTCATTAACCTGTCACTAGTTCTTTGTGTGGCGTGGAAGAGCTTTTTTTTAGTGGAGAGAAGCCACTTTGCAGAATTAAGCAGTGGCCAATTTAATCTTGTTACATATTCCCCTCCCTCATGAAAGGAAAAACATGTTTGGGTTGAAGAGCGTGTTATTGCTTACTCTACCATTCATTTCTTCAGTGTGCTAGGATATGTGAAATGAAATTACAAATCTGCCTTCTGCGCTTAAGCAATCGGTATTTTTTTTAAAAAGTATAATTCGTATGATGCTCTTCTTCTTCTTAAAGTCCTGTATGCGCAAGGCTGGGAAAGAGATTTATGAAGCATGAATCCATTTTTTTCACTGTGTTTCAACTAGATAAATGAATTCACTCAATTTTGACACTGTTTGGAATAAAATCAAAATAGTAATGTTTGCCTTTTAGAGTTTAAAAAGAAAGGTTTTGAAAGGATTTCTTTACTCTAAAAAGGTTACTCTAAAAAAAAACTTTTAAAAGCAAACTTTAAAAGGCATGATGTTTTAGACATTCAAAAGTGAACTGAAATCCACAAGAGCTCATAGCTGAGAAAATGTGTCAGTCTGTAAGTTGTATCAGCCCACTATTAAAAATGGCTACCATGGTCCCACTGAAGAGAAAGTTATTCAAAAAGCCCTTACTAAAAATGGCTATCACCATAAAAACCCAATTGCAAGTGTGCCATATTCTTCAAGCACCTGCATGTTGCTGATGAATGCTGCTTGGCTGAAAAAGATGGTGAATAAATAGGGAAGGAGGGACAGCTACCTTCCTTCCTCTGGTTTGGCAGAGAAGAGAATAATGAGTGCTTCTGGTTTCTGTTGCCTTCGCTCTGGGTTCCTCGTATGGGCAGGTAGCGTTCCTTACTCTTCTACTGCTCTTTTCAGTTTGCATTCCCATTTTTCTTCCTCATTTATATTCCTTTCCATGTTTGCATTTGTATAGATGTAGATGTTTTAAGACCAGTAATACAGTTTACGCCCCACAAAGTTGTAACCTCTCAAATAAAAGATTCTGACCCTCTCTTTAGCTCTTCCTAAGCATGTCCCTCTATTTTTAAAATGAGAAGAAAATATTTGTTTATTGCATGTCCCAAAATATTGCCCACAATGCATCCATGCATCAAAACAAACTATAATTGTGGCTCCAAACCAGCCTTCAACCTATAGATGAGATCAACTTACCTACATGGTAGTTATAAGGCTTATGGAGATTGCCTCCTCCAACTTAAGTCTATGTGATGGACTCCAGATGTTTTGATTAAAATTCCCCTAATTGTTATGTGTCTGGGATTATGGGAGTTGTAGTCAAGAACGTTTAGCAACCCACAGATATTCTATGCCTGGGCTAAATAAATTCTACCATCACCTTAATAAAGAAGTGAAAATCTGCCAGTCACATTCCTGTTCTTTCATATATTTTTTTTCTTACTGGAATCATTGTTTTGTTCTACATTGCATTGTGAGGCTATTTTTTTATTCTTTACACATGGAAATTTGTGCATGTTTTGTCCATTTGTATACAAAATGTAAACATGTTTTTGCACACTTTTCCAATAGACATATTGGTAACCGTGTTTTTTTTAATTAACTTAAATCACAGTTAGGTGCGTTCCTTAAAATGTAAATATTTTTAGTCATTGCAATTTTAAAACCGATGCATTGTTTCATGTACATTTTGTTCTCCCAAATGCATCACAAATCTTGCCAGTGTTTGGATTTCTGAGGCAATGTGCATTCTGTTCTGCTGCCAAAGTGTGGAAATATAAATGGGTATTTCCACAAGGAAATATAAATCCAACGAATTCATTTCCCATCCATGGGCAGGCTGGTTACAGATGTAATAAACTAGCAGACATGGTTTAGGCTGCTGTGTTCAAGTCCTTGAATCTGGAGGAAAACCCTTCAGACATGAAATATGTAATTTGTTTCCCCCCCCCCTAAACAATTAGCAGCACTGGCATTGCAGTTTAATTATCTAAACAGCAGGATTGAAGAAGCAAGAGCAGCAGGATGGCTTGGATGGAAAAATACCATCGAAAAAGAAATTGATCCTTTACAGCCAGCTTCTCGGAATATTTGCTTCGTCTGTTTACTGGCAGATCTGTGGGCTGGGCATCTTCGGGGATGCTGTATTGTGTTGAACATTCGTTACCAGCAGCTTGGCTCTGTCAAAAGAGCTAAAAGTATATGGAGGAGGCAGGTGGAGAGATATGGAGCCTTTACAGACTGACAGTCGTGACTCAGCCAGCCATAAAATGATTTTTCATTAATGTTTTAAAAAGTGTGTCAGAGATGTCAGAATATATAAGCGGCACACATAAATTATTTAGGTTTCTGCTTTCCTCCCTCTCTCTCCTTCACAGCTGACATATGTAAAGTGTTGGAGTTTTGTTCAGATTTATAGTGCTGTCTGGTAGATAGTACTCATCATCTATAAAGCAGAATTGTTTCAAGAGCTACTCTCTTTACATGAAATGAGGAGCCACGTCATGCATATACTTTGGGCTTGGAAAATGTTCTTCTTGAATTTGTATAATGTTGGTTATGCAGACTGTTTTGGGAAAGGGCCAGGTGAATAACCAAATGCTTTGCTGAGTTGGAACCTCATCTATAGACTCTCCCTCCCCCCTCTCTCTCTCGGTAACATGGTTGATAAAACCGCATAATAGCAGGATTTATCCTGTTAAAACAAGCACCAAGATGCATTTGTTCTCTTCTTTCACCATAATTTTCATGGCCAGCAGCTGCTCTCTCCTCCATTAATGGTACACCCATAGTAGGCATAGTTCATCAGGATATTATAGGTGGCATGAAAGGGCCTATAAAGCAGAGGTCAGGCGGGAGATACCATGCTTGCCACATTACCTGCTGATAGTCGTAAAGACAGAATGTAAGCCCTGGTTAGGACTGAGCAGCTGCTACTAGCAGAATGAGATCAAAGCAGCAAGGTGGCTCTACAGACACTGATATATACATATATTTACGAGATCTGCTTCTGTTCCTCCATAGGAACCTGCCACAAGTGCAACCTTTCCCATCTGCTTTCAGATTGTACCTGCATACTAACTAGGGCTTTCAGCTGCTTTATTTCTGCATCTCACTTTACTCTTAAAGACAGAACAGCAATGAGACAGTAAAAATACCATTTCACATTAAATGAGGCGGCGCAACTTCCACTGCATGGGGTGGTTAATTTACCAGTGATCTTGAGTGGGATTGCACATAGAGGGATGCATAATCTGGATATGCTTATGTGTTAATCTCTGTCACTAAAGGATGCAAAGAGTTTCCACTGGGGAAATGAAAAGAAACTGCCTTGTTCATGTCAAGACAGGACAACTCAACACATTGGGATTTTTCTAACCTCCGTGGGATTTCAAACATCCACCAAGAGAGTGATGCAATTAGTGTTTCCTCCCTTGAGTTTTCTCCATATCTCTGGGAAGTACCTTTTCCTTATTTGTGGAACAAACATGCACCCATATGCATCAGAGGCAGAAGGAACATGAAAGGACTGGATTCTTGGCCAAAAAGACAACCAATTTGATATGTCTGTTTTTTAAATCCATGCATCAGGATTTTGTGCAGTTACTAGAAATTGAAGCTGGCAACCTCCCTCCCAGAAAACTAACAATCTTGCAGTTCAGCACAAAAATCTTTGAAGGAGAGAAAGAATTCACACTTCCAATACTTACTTTTGATGGTTGTTTGATATGGCAGCTATGACGATCAAATGAACAATCTGTAAGTCACTCTGAGTGCTTTTGTGGTTGAAGAGTGAGGTATAAATACTGTAAATGAATGAATGCATGAAGGAATGAATGAATAACTGTTCTTGAAGAGACATAGTTGCAAACATTGATTCATGCATTTGTAACCTCAGCATCAAGGTTGTAATCTCCTTTGTATGGGGCTACCACTGGGCTTTGGGAGAAGGCTGAAAATGGCAGCCAGGCTGCGTAGTGGAGACTCCTATATGCACATATAGCGTCTATTGTGCCAGATGGTGGTTCATTAAGAACTGAGACAGATTCAAGGGTTTACTTTTGATATATAAGGCCCTGTACATTGTAGTAGTATTCAGAAAGCTAACTCAGTCTAATTTAGCATAAAAAGACATAAAGGACTCCAGTGCATTGTTGTAACTCAAAGGGGAAATAGATTTCTCACATAAGCTTTGTAGACTGTGCGTCACTTCATTAGATCTGCTGGATTCCTTTAAAGCCCTATACCAGGCATGGGCAAACTTCAGCCCTCCGGGTGTTTTTTTTACTTCAACTCCCACAATTCCTAACAGCCTGTCGGCTATTAGGAATTGTGGGAGATGGAGTCCAAAACACCTGGAGGACCGAAGTTTGCCCATGTCTGCCCTATACAGTTTGAAACCAGGCTGGGAGATCTCCTTCTCCCATTTATACTGTTTGCAGTGTGTAGGTCTAGGGATTTGTTTTGGGTGTCATGGACTAGTGAGGTTCATTTAGGCCAGTGGTTCTCAACTTGTGGGCCGTAGCCCACTGAGAGCGAAAATTTGGTCCGCAAATCTCCTTCCTCTTTATTTTATTTTATTTTATTTATTTTATTTCTGCTCTTTTCCGCAGAGCTGACCATTGCATTGGATAGACCACATCAACTCTAGATAATTAAATACGGTTTTCTGTAGGTGAGCAGATGGCAACTACTAGATTGCATATGTTCTGTATCAGAAACTAGAGCTGATGTAGTCTATCCAATGCAATTTTCTGAATCAGCACCCCAAACAACCCAACCGAATCTAAAGTTGACCAAAAACTGATTCGTAATGTTGGTACTAATGTTGGAGAGTGGCCCCTGGTCAAGTGGGTCCTGGTCAAAGTGGTCCCTGATCAAAAAAATGTTGGGAACCACTGATTTAGGCACAAGGCCAAGAACAGCCTTGTTTGATGAGGCACTGCCCATGTGGAATAGTCTCTTTATTGAGAACAAGATAGCTTTCAAGTTATTTACTAAATAGCTTTTTAAAAGGTTTTCTTCTGATCGTTAATATTATCATTTATCCCCAGTTAATGAATTATTATGAGCAGTTTTCATTGTTATTACTTATAGCTATGGTTTTTATTGTGAACAAGAAGACAAAATGGCATTAAAAGCTTTTTGAGATAGTAAACAAACACCAAATAAATGAATAAAATGTTGGCAATATCAGTTCTGTGAATAATGAAAGACAAAAAAAAATTCCAAACAGAGAAGGTATGTTAGTGTGGCAATGAGATACAAGGACAAGAAGAACACTTATTTTAATTAACTATCACTCTGATTTTTCTTATGAAATCTTATTAAAGAAAAATGAAAATGATTGGAGTTTGTAATTATACGTGCTCATATGGCACTGTCTTAGTCAAAGCCACAGTAGGAAAAGACTGTAAGATATTTTCTTTGGCAAAAGCCCCAATTTGGGGGGCAGGGAAGGAGAGGTGAGATATGGGTCACTAGACATATACTTTGTTAAACACATAATAGTAAATGGTAATATACCTTTAAATAAAAATGATGAGAGTCTGTTTTAATTGGATCGTGGATGAGAGGTGACAGGAGATGGTTTTAAAGAGAGGTTCCTAAAAAAAAAATAATCTTAAAATGAGGTTCTGACTTGCCCTTTAATTAAAGCTGTTTTAAGTATGTGTGTATGGGCCTTCAAGTCATCTGTTGACTTATGGTGATCCTATGAATTTCATAGGGTTTTCTTAGGCAAGAAATACTCAGAAGTGGTTTTGCCAGTTCTTTCTTCTGAAATATAGCCTGCAGCACCTGGTATCCATTGGCAATCTCCAGTGCAGATGGCCAATTCTTTCACACCAGAACTGACTTGCAGTTTCTCAAGTCGCTCCTGACATACACACACACAAAATCAAAGTACTAACCCCTGCTTAGATTCCAAGATCTGGGGTATTTAGGTCACTGGCATCAAAATCCCTTGGGGACTAAACATTTGAGGAAACTATGCCATATTGATCTTTTATATTTGTGGACAATACCTTTCACTGCCTGATATAATTAAGAAATTCCTTGTTTAGTACATAAAGATCATCAGATGTATACATGAGGTCGTTGTGAAAATGTCAGTGGCTTTACTTTTGGACTGACGAACACCCTTTTACAGTATCACCTCACTGTAATCTAGTTTAACCTGAGGTTAATTGAATTTACTGGAATTTCTTAGGTCAGCACAGATCAAATTGGAGTTACTTTTTAGGTGCCAATTGATAGTTCAGGACAAAGTATATAGAACTCAGTATGGAAACTGCAAGAACATTATTCGGTGTTTTATTTTAGATGGCAGGAACAGAGGAAAGGAACAGCATTTAACCCCCCTGGATTTGCTCCACTGGGGAAAACATGTAGAAAGGGGTTAAATTCTCTATTGGTGCTATTGCTTTAATTCAGTTTTCTTCATCATCAATTTAAAACAGAAGGACGGGAGATACTAATCATGGATATTGTGCATCATGTCTCATTTGGTATTCCTGTAAAATTAAAAGTCCTGTGGAATTCACTAGCAAGAATTGGGGACTTTCAATCTAGAGAATGTTTTATACATACAACTATGTGTGCTAGCTTATTGAAAACAGTGTAAAAAGTGTAGAATTAACACCATTAAAAGCTGTATGCTTTCATAATAAACCCTCAAGAGTGATATAAAATGGAATGTTATTTATACTTTCTACCACAGACTGTTATTTCATACTAGGCTAGTGTTGAAATCATAAAGGCATTTTCACATAATAATGTAAGCTAACAAAATTCAGCTTTTATGCAGAATCTGGTGGCAGATTTGTGGTTCCACTTGCGGTGGATGTGAAACCATGCTAGACTGAACCAGGGATGCTACAGAATTTGGCAGAGGTTGATAAGTGAGCGGCTTCACCTTGAAGAACTTTATTAGAATAGTAAAATCTGATGTTTTAAAAGACTAACAAGTTTTATTTGGCATAAGCTTTTGTGGATTATATAGTCCACTTCATCAGGTGTATCCCTCAGGGCAACAACGTTGATGAAGGACACTGCAATAATAATAATAATAATAATAATAATAATAATAATAATAATAATAATAATTTTATTCTTATATCCCGCCCCATCTCCCCGGAGGGACTCGGGGCGGCTTACATGGGGCCATGCCCAGACACGACAGCACAAATCAGATAAAACATTAAACCGAGCAGTAAAACTTCAACATGATTAAAAACAGTCATAAAAGTCAATATACCCAATAATATTAAAATCCCGATTTGGGTCAAAAGATCCAGGCCAAGGTGCAAAGCAATATCAAGTTATCAGGGAGGGATAATTATACAGCAGGTGTAATACTTAAAGTGCTGAATGAATCCTAAAAACAATCCAGAGGGTCTACTGCTTAATAGGTAAATAACATGATCCCACAAGGATCAGTCAACGAAGGCCTTCTGGAATAGCCAAGTTTTCAGGCTCTTCCTGAATGAGAGTAGGGTAGGGGCCTGCCTAATCTCCCTGGGGAGCGAGTTCCACAGCCGGGGGGCCACGGCGGAGAAGGCCCTCTCCCTCGTCCCCACCAACCGCAACTGCGAAGTTGGTGGAAGCGAGAGGAGGGCCTCCCCCGACGAGCGAAGAGGTCGTGCGGGTTCATAGGGGGAAATGCGGTCTCGAAGGTAGGTGGGTCCCAAACCGTTAAGGGCTTTGTAGGTGATAACCTGCACCTTGAATTGGGCTCGGAAAATAAATGGCAGCCAGTGGAGCTCTTTAAACAGAGGCGTTGAGCGCGTCCTGTAATCTGCCCCAGTTAGAAACCTGGCTGCCTGACTGCAATCTACTTAAAAGCTTTGAAGGGACGTTTCGTTGTTTTTGCTGTAATTAATAAACACAGATACACCACTGGGAATTTTCAACAATGTTGTAGCCAATATATACATAGACACATTCTGTGTCACTGTGGCTGAAGCACAGCATATTCAACATTGTGGCTGAAATACATCATATTGGCAAAAAAGGCCACAACTCCCAGAAAGTTCCAGGACATACGCTGGCAGGATCCAGAATCAGAAATGAATTCAATGAAATCTATATTTTAAGTGCAGGCAAGCCAAACTGTTTTTAAAGTGGATTTGAGTCGTTTGGCTTCTGCCTATCTTCATTAAAATTCTTGTTACTTTAAATATAATACAGGGCAGAAAACAGAAGGCTTATCAATCAAATTGTATATTCTACCAACAGTTGGTTTTATATTTAGAGCATGCGGATATGTAGAAAAGTATGCTTAATATCATTTGTGAATATGGTTTTTTTCTTATTCCAGCAAATTGCTTAAGATTGGATTTGTGATGTTATTAAAGGAGACAGTAGGGTTGCTAGGATGGGTCAAAATGTGAGGCCTAGGAGTTATCACTGTTGGTGGGTCCTAGTGATGTTATAAGGAGTAACTCCTGGTGATGTCATTAAAAACATATTATCCTAAGGATTAATCATAGTTGTACAGAATATGCTATAATATTTACATTAGAAAGAAGAATGAACTTGTCTCCATGAGAACATGAATCTGGGGCTAGTCCAGAGCATTGCTTCTTCTGTTGAGGTATTGCATTTCAAGAAGACACTCCACTTCACATACTGGGATAAAATATGTAAACTGGCATTAATATCAAGATTAAAAAGTATAGATATTTGCCAGGAGCTTCAAAATCCAAATTAGGAAATCCACAGGTTAGGAACAATGTACCCACCAACTGTCCTGACTTAGTGGGGACAATCTTAGTACAAGTAATTCTCTGTCATCTAACTTTTTAGCTTTTTTTAAAGATATCCCAACTTTTTCTCCCCTTTCCAGTTTTTTTTGACCTCTTCAGTTGCTGTCAATTGATTTCAAAGTGCAAAAGTAGTTTGCACTCAGTTAACTCAGCAGGAGGAAGAGGACAAGAGGGGCCAAAATGTTGCTTTCTTGGTAGATTTAGGCAAAAGTTGTACCCTCCCCTAGCTTGTGTGTTCTTCCTCATTTTTAACTTTTGCCATCTTGACTACACACTGGTGTTGTTTGACCACATTTATTCTGTTAAGTGTTGAGGGTATGGAACTAGCACTCTGTTCCCTTTGCAGCTTGCAGTGACTGCTTAATAGAGAGAACTTGAAATATTATTACAAATGCCCAGATTTAATCTGGCACAGGAACACAGAGAACATAAGAGGACCAATCTGATGAAGCTTCCAGATGCCTTCCATCACTGTCAAACTAGTTTATGGTGAAAAACATCTGTTTGTTATAACGTATGATTACACTTAAGTACATATCTTGCATTTAACATGCTTTCTGTTTTATGGGTCTATGGAAGACAAATACTGGTTTAATTTGCAAACCTAATGGCCAAGACATATATTTCTGGGGAAACCCTGCTGTGGAGGGAACACAGGTTAATCGTGACAAATAAAATTTCTGCTTAGCATGTAGTTTTCTGCTTAGTTTGGATAAACTGAGGGAGATAATCAGGACCTCCCTTGGTGCTGCCAGTCCATCCTGTCTTCCACCTGTCTGCCTCCACAGTCCTGGATGTTTAAGATTTAAGGAAGTGTAAAAATCCAATTTCAGACAATTTTTGTAAGAATTTCCAAAACTCATGAATTTGTATTTGAAATAGAAAGAACCTTATAATTGATCAGAACTGACAGATCTCTCTATTCTTACTGACAAGAAGAAAAGCTAATTTAATGGCATGACTTTGTGAATCAGAAGGTTTATTTAAAAAATAATCTATCAGTTGCCTAGTAACTTAACTATCACCAATTAGATTTCTCCCTTCTCTTCTTGTTGCTATTGACTGCATCGCTTAAACTATGCACAGTCATTTAGAGCTAATTCAGTTGAGTTCAGTGGGAATGCTTTCTTGGTAAATGTGTTTAGGACAATGATTCAAATGTTGAACTTGTTATTCAATACCGGGGGAGTATCTAGATTTTGGATTTTGATTTTTTAAAGGATTTTGGAATACCTATATTTGCATAACTTTACATAATGAAATATTTTGGAGATGGAATTCAGATCTAAACACGAAATTCATTTATGTTTCGTATATACTTTATATACATAAGTAAAGGTAAAGGTTTCCCCCTGACATCAAGTCCAGTCGTGTCCAACTCTGGGGGTGGTGCTCATCCCCATTTTTAAGCTGAAGAGCTGGTGTTGTCCGTAGACACCTCCAATGTCATGTGGCCAGCATGATTGCATGGAGCGCCGTTACCTTCCCGCCAGAGCAGTATCTATTGATCTACCCACATTTGTATGTTTTCAAACTGCTAGATTGGTAGAATCTGGGGCCAACAGTGGGAGTTCACCCCACTCCCTGGATTTGAACCACTGACCTTTTGGTCAGCAAGTTAAGCAGCTCAGCGGTTTAACCCGCTGCACCACCAGGGGGCTCTTATATACAAAACCTAGAGTCAATTTTATACAGTATGATTAATAATTTTGTGCATGCAAACAAAGTTGTCATTATTCCAGCAACCCATGCAAACAATTTTAGATTTTGGAGGATTTGGGATTTCTGATAAGAGACACCCGGCCTTTAATAGTAAATATTGCTAAATCAAGCCTAGAGCTGTTTCATCTACTTTAGCAGCAATATGATGTTAATCCTGGTCTATATTTCTAAACCATATTCCTTAGTGTTTTCCCTCCAATAAATTCCCGGTAGCTAACTCTTAACTTGCTGAGATCTTTCCTACCACCTTTCCTATTTATCTAAAACAGTTTCAGGTTTGTTTACATATCTAGTAAATTGCTATTTACATTTTTTTCTGTGTTTTTACAATTTTAGTGTGATTTTACTATTACTCTGCAGGGTGTACACTCTTTCTTGGGACTCACAGATGTTAAGTCTCGGACTTGTGCTGTGGAAGTCCCTCATCCTTAAGGCATAGACCAAAATGCAATGTAGTCTGTTGGTGAAGTTCATTTTAACTGCTGATAGCAACAGACTGCAGGGTAGTTATGTTTTACTAGTGTGCTTTTAATCCAAAGAAGCAGTACCTCATTGGCTTTTCAAGTAGTATGAGATGGGTTGCAGTCAGTCAAGTATAGTAAACATTTTTTTAAAAAAAAAGCAACAGTTAAAACCACATGGAGAGATGAAGGTATTGTCTCCCAAATGAGAATTCCGCTCCCACTATGGCATTTTTCTTCAATCCCCAAATTTCTGTCAATTTAGAGAATGGGACATTGAAAATAATTTACTCCTAGGATACGTATATTCTCTCCGTTTTCATTCCCTTGGTTACTTTCTTTGCTCCTTTTCTTTGGTTGCTCAAACTGTATTTCTTAATATGGCTGAAATGCACCTAATATGCTCCCCCTACTGAGTTAGCAGATGGAATAATGGCTGAGCTTGAGTAAGAATCCTTGATATAAGAGAAATGTTTACAAGGTATTCCTAGTTGCATTTGTGAACAATTGAAGGGCATGATGGGATGAGTTAACACAGATGGCCCATTTTTTGCCTCAGTGTCCATTGTCCAAAACTGCAAGGTGTGGCTGTTTTCGCAAAGTTGTTGTATTGTTTGATTTTGCTGTTACTGTTGACATCAGATAGTGTGTGCATCTTTCAGGGATGTACAAGAAGCTCATAAGAAGCTTTCATTGCATCTGCCTCTTTTGAGACAAAGTGCTGTGCCAAGCCATGCTTCTTTTGGCCTGCTGTGAAGCTGCCCGGGGGCGGGGGGTGGTCCTCACTTTTGATGTGTGTTGTTCACTCAGGCACCACATGGACTGCCAAATGCATTCAAGTAAAGAACAACACGCTTTGGGAATTGATGGAGGCAGGGGATAAAATGCTCTCCCTTACACACCTCTGCCAGATTTTAGTGCTGTGGAGAGGGAAGAGAGACAGCAGGGGAGACGGGGGCTCTCTCTTTTTTACCCCAAACAAAGGCTGCTGCTGTGTGAAGATCCAGGAACCAGGAAATCTCAGAGACAGACCTTTAAATTAAGAAAGGGGTCCAAAGCTCTGGCTCTCAGACAAGCCTTGGCAAAGAGCTTTGAGGCTTTGGAAAGCTTCAGCTACCCATATGGCTTGAAATGGGAAGGATGTTACTGCAAGTGGTGGCGATGTATAATTAATAGGAGGAAAGACAGGACAAGAAAACTGGGAGAAAATATTAGTCTTGGATGCTGTCTAAGTAATACACACCAATGGCATTAATCTCGCTCATCTGAGACTAAATTTCCGCTATAAAGTGAATATAGCCTTTGTCTTGTGTGGAACAAATGGGCTGGCGTATGGGGCAGTGGGATTAGTCTGTGGTGCAGATGGTCTGATTGATTTCCATGGTACCATGGAACGAAATCCTTTGAAAAGTTCCCCAGGAAAATGGTTCACATCACAGAGCATGTGGTGAGTGCTTTGTTGTATCTCGTGGCATGTAAAGACTTTCACCAATGAGAAGTATTTGTAGCAGTTTCAGAGCCAGAGTTTCTTGTCAATTTCAAACAACTGAAATGTGTGTCTGTGGCACATTAATGTTTTGAAATAGTCACACTTTCCTAACAAAGGCAATGGCCTTTCAGTATATGACGGAAGTTTTTAGTACAGGCATATCTCCATTAACAAAGCCTCTGACAAAGAAGCTCCTCCATACAAAGTCCTTGTTATGCATTCTCAACTCCTCCTTTCCTTCTGGTCCTCTATTTTCACTAAATTTTGTAGCAATTCCTCAGGAAGAGGATTATGGAGGAGGGCTGGACAAAATGATTTTCAGTAGCAGGTTGCAGTAATGTGTCTGCAGTTTTCAGTAAAGCTTGAGCTGGGAAAGAATGGAATTGCCAGTCCTATTTTAGCCTTGTGCAACCAGCTTACAATAGGCAAAGGAAAAAAAAAATCTGCCTTCACAATCCTTTATTGAGAAAAGGAGAAAAGGAGAAATCAACCTTCCTCCACAGCATATTAAACAACCATAAACCTGTAGGTTTGGTCATCAAAACTGAAATACAGTGGTCCTTGGTATCCATGGGGGTTTGATTTCAGGACACCACTTCCCTCCCATGGATATTATATATATGCTTGTTCAAAAAAGTATGCAGTCTCTCTTTAAAAAAAAGATGCAAAGCTTATCTATCATGGTTGCTTCATTGCCCATGTACATATTGTGAATTTTGGATGAAAAGTTTACCGAAATATGTTGAACTGTTCTTGTTGTTTGTGGTATAGGAACCTTTCCCCAGTCTTTCCATGTTATTTCTGCATCTAGTACCAAATTTCTGTTACAGAAGTAATGCCCAGAAACACATCTACTTTATGAACTAAGGTATACTTGTGTTAACAAATTGGATCTCAGTAGAAACATATAAGACAGTCCTTACTGGACTGAACCATATAGGTAGGAGCAGGGCTTTAGTGAAGGGGGGGGGGTGGTTAGGGGTTTAACCCCCCCCCCCAATTTTCAGGTTTTAAAAATGGTTTATTCATAAATTTTAACCAATTAACCAAATCCCCAAGAATGTCCACTGAAGTTTATCTGTCTTGAGTGTCCACTGAAGCTTACTAATGGAGCCTGATTTTTAAATTATTTTGCATTATGATTCACTAAAAAAAAGTCAGCCCCCCCCCCCCCCAAAAAAAAACAACTTTTTTTTCTGGCTGTGGTCCTGGGTAGGGGAGTATCCTTGTGTGTTACTGTAAGTATTTTCCTCCTATTCACTTAGAAAACTAGTATGTCAAGCAGGATCTTTCTAGATTAATTCACTCCCTAACATCCTAGTTTGGTGTGTGTGTGCGTGTGTGTGTGTGCGGGTGGGTGGTTTTTGGGTTTTTGTAAACACAGAATTTTTTTCTACTTTCTCACTATGATAGAACTTGAGGGAAATTAAATGAAATCAGTTGGTTTCATGTTTAAGGCAGGTACTCCTTCACACTATTCAGCATTGATTTGAAGAATTTTCTAGCACATGATGTAATGACTAATGAAAGAAATTATAAAACGCATGAGCTTTGAAGCAACAGGTTACAAAGTAGGTAGGAACAGATTGTTGGGGCAATGAGGGCACAACAAAGCTGCATTTCAAAAAGGATGTAAGGAGTGGGAAGAGTATTGCTTTCTTTGTGTATTAAATTATATTTTATAAATGCTAAAATGCTTACTTTAAAGGAAATTCTTAACTGTTCTGAAGTACTAGTTGTTTTGAATGGCTTTGTTTTATAACATTTTCTTATCAATTCTAAGTTTCTTTGTTTTTTTGCTTTGAATGTGGGTTTCCTGCTTCTTGGCAGTGGGTTGGACTGGATGGCCCATGAGGTCTCTTCCAACTCTATGATTCTATGATTCTAAAGAATGTAGTAGGTAATAAAAAGCAATAAGTAATGTAAGAAGTAACAGTTATTTTTCAACATTGTATGGCAGGGATTGTCAATATTTGAATCCACCTCCACCCAACCCTATCTGAATTGTTTCTGGGTTTGTTTGTTTTTTAGCTGAATATCCTCATGTACACAGGTAAATTGAGGAGGATTTTTTTTATTCTTTATGGTAGTGGTTCTCAACTTGTGGGTCCTCAGATATTTCATCCTCAGATATTTCATCCTTCAACTCCCAGAAATCCTAACTGGATGGGATTTCTGGGAATTGTAGGCCAAAACACCTGGGTATGCACAGGTTGAGAACCACTGCTTTATTGGGTGAGTCACAAGCTGTTGTAAATTGAATTTCCCAGGGTTTTCATAGCAAGGAATATCCTGAGGTGTTTTTGCCAATTCCTTCCTCTGAAATATAATCTGCAGCATTTAGTACTCCTTTGTGGGCTCCCATCCAAAGACTGACCCTGATTAGCTTCCAAGATCAGATGGGATTTAGTGCCTTTAGGGCATTTAGGCTTTTTAAAGGTATTTAAGTCCATTAACGTCAAATGGGAGATCCTCAAATAAGAAGTGACCAGCAACAATTTCTAAAATATACCAGGGAATTGTAAATTTTGGAAAAATTATTCCCAATAATTATTGGGAGGATTGGGAGAGTTTCTCTGGTATTCTTTAAAATAGGTGGAAAGAAATCACACTGATAGGCTCAGAAAAAATCATGGAGAATAGGTCTACAATTATATACTGTGTAAATAGAATCTAAATAGAATTTCTAACATCTACCCTGGTCCGTTATTAAAATCTGAGTGTTATATTTTAACAAGAGCTCTTGGCGCTGTTTATTTGTCCAAAATAGGACTCAAAGTGATATATAATATGTTAAAACAAAATAGCTGAAACAATAAGTGGTAATTTTTAAAAAAAATTAAACAATCAATTCAATTAAAATGCAAAAGCCTCATGAAATGGGAAGATCTTTGCCTGCCAGCAAAAAGAGAACAGTGAATAAGCAACCGTGCCTCACTCCTAGGTTAGTTCCATAACCTAGTAGCAGCCACTGCGAAGGGTCTCTCCCACTTCTTCCCCAGTCAAACTTGGGAGAGTGGTGGGATGGTAACAAAGCCTTATCCCAAAAGTTATAGAACCCAGACAGTTTCGTGTGAAGAAAAACAGGCTTTCAAATAGTCTGGACTATGCTGTATAATGTTTTCTAAGTTATAAGGAGCACCTTACATTATGTCTGGAAATGGACAAGTAGCCGGAAAAGTTATTTCAACAAGGGAACTAATACTGTCTAACCAGCTATATTCAGCAGTCTGGCAGCATTCTGGAAATGCTAAAGGGTCTAAACAGATTCCAAAAGAAGTTCTACATACAGCACATTACAGTCATCCGAATGGGATATAATCAAAGCATGTGTAACCATGGCTAGACCTTGCAGGAACAGCATGGAGGACAAAACAGAATCCTGAGTCTCTTATCCCACTAGTTTTAATTGTGCAAATGTGCTGCTGGCTACTACCTGCATCTCCAGCTTCAGGATTGAGTCCAAGAGTACACCAATGTACAAGAATGAGACTTTAGACACAGGGGCTGTTTTTGGGAGCGCAGTGTAGGCAGACTGCATCCCAACATTTGTGTCTTCCCTTCCACTCCTCTCCCCTCTGTGAGGTAGTGTGTGTGGTATTTTCACTGTGTATTGGAGTATTTTCAACTTTCAGTGGCATGCTAGCTAACAAGGGGGGGGGGGGTTTCAGATATTACACAAAACTCATATTCCATGAAGGATCCTGGAACAGATCTCTCATTCAATACATGAGCCTGTTATATTATAAAATTATATATGCACATCCTATTTTATATGGAGTTGGGTAGACACATGAATAACAAATGTATTTACAAGGTGTTGTCAAAGTCTTTCATGGCTGGTATCACTGGGTTGCTGTGAGTTTTCCAGGCTGTTTACAACATCTACTTTTTGTAACATTTTAAACAAATCTACTTTTGCCTTACGAGAAGCAAGGAAAGCGAATAGGCAAGGATGAATAAACTTGTTGAGTGAGATAAAATTTATTTGTCCTTTTGGAACGTCCGTAGAGGAGACAGAGTGAGGCCTGATTATCCAGGAATGTTTCATGGGAAGCTTCCTCACAAAACCCATATTTATTTCCCTTTCCCAATGGATTTTCCCTGTTCATTTCTCCATATGTCATCAAATGAGTTGTGATTTAACATTTATTAGGCTAACTTACACATGTAAGCAAATATGAATCCTGAATATCTGTGTTTCCTTTATTTGTGTCTCTTAACTGAAGCAGTGACAATACTGGGTGCTTAGAGGGTGAGTGATAGAAGTCTTCCACCAAGAAGAGGAAAGAATGAGAAAGTTCCTTCTGTTCTGGATATGTCTGTACCGCTGTAGTCATGGAAGATGATCCAAACATTTTCAGTGTTTAGAACTGCATTCATAAGGCTAATTGAGTTCACTTGCCTGATTTTTAAAGAGTTAATATTGGTGAAGCGATACTTTGAAAACACTGAAAAGTAGTTGTACTTTTTAATCACTATGTGAGCAGCCTCAGATTACTAGGAGTATGTTAGTCTAATAGAATTGTTGATATGAGATGTCATTTATCCTGAATTGTTCTTCAGTGGGGAACAGAGTTTTGTTGGGTTGAGGTTGCTTTGAGTATTATTGTTTTTTGCCATAAAACAAAGTAAGGAAGATCAGTGAAGTTGGGTGCAAAGTTATCTTTGGTACTGCATTTTACAAGCTAACCAGTGCAAGGCTTATATTTACAATACAGAATTTCATAGGGAAAGTTATAGAGTATCTTTCACACATGGTGCCTAGTTTAAAATGGAAACATACGCATAAAAGTAAAATGAATTAGAATCAGCTGGATATTTGCAGGGAAACATGGTAATGTAAAATTTGTCTGTGCATTAGCAATTAGAAAACCCACTATCTCTCTTTGCCCTTTAGTACTTATATTGTGTACTGCCTTCTCACCAATGGCGTCCTTTTGATCCTCAGAAGATGCTCTTTCTTTGGAGGCTCCGAGACCATTTTTGGAAATTGTTTGTGTGTCAGTTTAGAAAGGAAAGGCAGCCAGAAGATGGTGAGAGAAAGAGTAAATAAGCAAAGGAGGAGATCACTTAGTTTTCAGTCAAGTCCAGTAATTCCCAAACTCTAGTTCTCCAGGGATTTTGGATTTAAACTCCTAGAAGCCTCAGTTGCCTTAAACAATGATCAGGGATTCTGGAAGCTGAAGTCCAAAACACCTGGAATACCAGAGTCTGAAAAGCACTGATTTAGCTTACAGTGCCAGAGTCAAAAATAGAGATGGCTGTGTTTAAGCAATAATTTCAGGAGGCGTTTTTCATCATACAGCCAGGTAACAACAGTGGCTGAAATTCCTGTTCATGCACAGCCATCTAAACAACTATTTAGGCACCAAAGCTATTTCCGGCATGCACTCTGGCAATCCCAAACAACTCCATAACCAAAAAGAACAGAAACTGAAGCCTACTTCATCCTACCTAGATCAGGGGTCTGCAGCCAAAGACCTGACTGAGGATACGTGAATTACTGGGTGCCATTCAGACTTATCTGAGGCATTTCTATTCTGTCGTATCTGCTGCTTCTTTTTTCAAAAGCCAGTTTTTTCATATTCTGCTAGAAAGCTACACCCGTGTATTCTTTTATTTCATCCATGATGCTACAGTTTTGAACACGGGTCTGAGGAAAGTAGGGTTGCCCTGCTTTAAGGAAATGAATAATGTTAATGTGTTTCCCAGTGTAACTGAAATGAACTATTTAATATTGTAACCTTGATGGTAGGAGCCGCAGTGGCGCAATGGGTTAAACCTTTCTGCCAACTGAACTGCTGATGTGAAGGTTGGCAGTTCGAATCCACAAGATGAGGTGAGCTCCCGTCTGTCAGCTCCAGCTTCCCATGGGGGGACATGAGAAAAGCCTTTCACAGGAAGCTAAAACATCCAGGGCATCCTCTGGGCAACGTCCTTGCAGACAGACAATTCTCTCACACCAGAAGCGACTTTCAGTTTTTCAAGTCACTTCTGACACAATTTTTAAAAAACCTGATAGTTAGCAATTCTGACATACTTGGAGAGAATTTTTTTTTGACTCCCTAAGATATTGTTTCTGAAGGGGGGAAATGGCTTATCTGGAACAGGGCAGAGCTGGGGATAGGGTTTAGGGATGTGTGTTAGATACTTCTGTCTGTTTTTTGTTTTCATAATTTGAGTACTAGGGCCAAGGTTTTCCTATTTCAGGATCAAGGCATTCAGAAGCTAGATAATTTAGTTCCTAGAGTTCTGAGTAATATCTGTAATAGTTAAGGCCATATTTTAAATATGGCCTGTGCATTCTTCAAGTATCTGAAGAATATGGATAATATTTGTGAGGGGAGAATACCATAGAGATATGAATTCTCCAGGAGATTTAAGGATCTTGTCTGACAGCTTGAGTGCTTACTTACAAATATGAAACGAGTTAGGCTAAATCAGTGTGGTTCAACCTGCGTCCCACCAATTTATTTTTTGTTGGCCCTTGCCCTTCTTACTGGAAAAATATTTTAATTTAACATTTGGGGAAAAATCATTTACCCTTCTAACTGCTTTAAGTTTTTAAGAATTCGTTTTCTTTCTGGAATGTCTCTGGCCTTCACATTTCTATACTAAAGTTTGATTGGTCCTCAGGTAACTAAAGATTAGACCACACTGGGCTAAAATAAAACCTTGATTTCTTTTTTCACAATGGATTCTAAGGGAAGGGAGCTGTCTTTAGGGAACTATAATCGCTTTGCCAATTTAAGAGACTGAATAGAGCTTGCTTTTGTGAAACTCTGATGGAAAAAGCTATACCTTTCTTATTTTTCTCGTTTTGCATACATCCTAATGACAATGGACAACCACATCCATTATTGGAACTTCTAGTCCTATTGGCTGAACCATCTGTGTAAATATAGCCCTTCATTAAAACTGTATTATTGGCACAAGCTTTGCAGGAAACAACATGGTTTCTTTTGGGATTAATATGTGACACTTGGAATAAGCATGCTTCAAGAGAACATCTTTCTTTTTCTTGCTGATTTAAAAATGAAACAAAAAACTGGTCACATTAGTCACATCTCTTTAGAAAGAGAAACCACAGAAAGTGTACTGCCAGATAGCCCTGGAAAGGGAAAGATATCATTTCAGGCCAGTGGAGAATTTTTTTTCTTGTAATCAAATGGCTTGCCTCCTGCTCTGGATGTCTTGGCTTTTCAGCTAGAAAATTATATGTTTCTTTGTCTATAACCTTTGTTGTCTTGACTATGTAGGTGGATTTATAACTGCATGGTTGCTATCACATGGGAGGAGGGAGCATGTATTGCATTCACTCCTCAAAGCACCATAGCAACCAAAAAATTGTCCTCCTTCAGAGTCTTAAGCAACAGCTGAGCAGCCGCAGGTCTGCCAAGTAATGACTCATTCACCTTGGCAAAGTGCAGACGTGCTCCTGGGTTTGGACTGGCAGGAAATCTGTATTTCATTGGGCTTCCTTTTAAAAGAGGCAAAGTGCTGACTTATTTGTCCACTTTGTGTATGAGTGTGAATGAAGAGAAAGCTGCAGTACCAAGCAGATACTTCTGCCTTCATAGAATATGGCCATTCATTTTTAAAGCTATAAGAAATCATAAACCATTGCTGAAACACCTACTTGTGTGTTAGTATTAATTCATCAAGTGCACTGGCACATTCTGAAACTGGGTAGCCTTAAAAATGTATACTGGAGAGGCAGCCTTTTAAAGAAATATATTTGGGGGTATAGCTGCTAAAACAGTGTGTGTGTGTGTGTGTGATGAAGGAACCCAGCTGCTTTCGTTGTAAAACAGCAATAGCAGGATATAGATGATCCAATATTTCCCATAGGGAGCTTTTTCCTATAATGTGTTCCCTGCTGTAGCGCAATGTCAAGATTATTGCAGAGGTGGCAGATGTTAAGAGCAGTAACAAGTCTCTGAAGAAATCATGGAGAGACGGGAGGTTTTTATCCCTTAGTATCAAATCTGGGATCCCACAAGCTTTGACACAAAATTCAGTAAAGGGGGATTTTTTTGTCATAATCTACAGCCCTTAGGACATGCTTCCAGGACACCATAGGATTGAATCTCTTTAAACTATTTTACTTTATGAAAGGAAGTTACCGGTGTACTCTAAGATTTTCTCCAGGCTATCTCCTTATACTGCATAAGGTACCCGGTCCCTTCTGACATTGGAAGCCAAGCAGGGCCCGAACACCTTATTTACCGTCAGCTGAAAAAAGTTTCCAGTTTGTTAAATTGCTATGCCCATTCTCGGTTGCTGTCAGATGAAACTTCCATGAGAAACACATATATTGACTTCTTCCCTTTAAATATCAGAATTCACATTTTGATGACTATGTCTTTTCACTCTTGATTTCCAACTACAGTTAAGCTTTAAGTGCATGGCCCACATACCCTAAAATTACAAGATCCCATTTGAGCCTGAGCAGAATCAGCCCTGGTTGGTACTTGAATGGGAGACTGCTAAAATTACTATTCTCTGTAGGTACATTTCAAATGAAAAAACTAGTAAAACCGTGTCTTAGTTTTTCTAGCTTAAGAAAACTACAAAATTCATAGGGTCACCATAAATTGACAAGTGACTTGGACACAAATGGTTTTATGTTTTGCAATGTCTGTCTTATTTGTTAGTGAGAGGATACAGTTCCGAGGTTGGGGCCCAGAATTAAAGAAATGACATGCTTATCTTACAGAGTTTACTACATATTATCACCTCAAGAAATCAGGCACTGTTGGGGTCTTCCTGGGACTAGATGCTTGTCCTGATTTGCTTGTTGATCACTTTAGTTTCCAGGCTTTGCTTCCTTCTTTGATTTCTAAGCATCAAGAGCTCTGGTCTTTAAACTCTTTCACTGAGGAAGAACTTTAGCTCACACCATTATCTCTAGCCATAGCTTGGTTTAGGTCAAATAAATAAAAACTGCCTCTAGTGCCCTATTCTAATAGTTATTTTCAAACCTAGATAGCACCACAGCGGGAAGGAAATCGCATTTTGTGTTCTGACCAGGGAGAGCAATTTGTGGATATAATTCTGCGTCCTCTCTCTCTCTTTTAAGAGGAAAATTTGTAATGGAGCAAAGGCTGTTTGATATTTTGTCATCTCTAAGCCCCCAAATTGCAGGAAATCATTTTGTATTGATCGGGGGATGTCTAGAAGATAACAGAAGTAGTATCAAAGATAAAATACCTTCTAATCAAATGTTGCTATTTTGTTAATCTTTTACAGGTTCTTTCCGAAATGATGGCTTAAAAGCTGCAGATGTCCTTCCCATACTAAAGGAAAAAGTTGCCTTTGTCTCAGGTTGGTATATTTCTCCTTTTTTTTGATACTGTGGCAGTTCATTGCATTTTTGAAAATGAGAGAAACATAAAAGTATTATAATATAAACATAGTTTTAGAGTTCCATACGTCTGTAAAATATTACACATCAGATTCTCGTCTCCTGAGTTTTAAGTAGTATTCTAACCATGCAGGTGTCAGTCTAATTTAGTTCCGTGGAAACTGTTTCAGCCCAGATTTCCCCTTGTGCACAGCTGTTAAAGACGTAGAAGACTTTTATGAAATGTACAGAAGGTATTTGCAGATGTTGCATTATTGAACTTTGCAAGTAGCAATGACAAAAGACATGAGCAAGGCTCTAAGAGAAACAGGACAAAACAACTATGTGGCTGTTTTGTACATATTAGGGGATAAGCTCCATGGAACTTTCCCTCCAGTGTTGCCTACCTTTGCATATCAATAGGCAAGGTCTGGGGTGGTATGGTAGCAACAGTGGTCTACTGTGATTCTGTTTCCCTGACCTGTCAACCATCCCACAAGCCAGGGGTCCCCAAACTAAGGCCCGGGGGCCGAATGCGGCCCTCCAAGGCCATTGACCTGGCCCCCACCCTCAGTTTTAGACTTAGGCTCACCCAAAGTCTGAAAATAACAAAGGCACACAATAACAACAATCCTACTTGATTATGTCATTGGCCAGAACAGGCCCACACTTCCCACTGAAATCCTGATAAGTTTACAGTATGTTGGTTAAAATTATTTTTATTTTTAAATATTGTATTGTTCTTTCATTTACCAATATTGTAAATGAATGATAAGGTAATAATATAATATATTGTGTATACATATATATTGATAATAATATTATAATGTAATACAATATAATATTTATTTATTTATTTATTACAGTATTTCTACCCCGCCCTTCTCACCCAATAGGAGACTCAGGGCGGCCAATAATAATAATACAATATAATAATATTGTATAATATAATAATATTAATTATATATTATATATTAAATGTAATATTACTAATAATATTACGGTATAATGGTATAGTAAAATATAGTAATATATAATGCTAATATTGTGCTATGCTAATAATATAATATATTGTATGTACATACAACTTGTAAGCAGCTCTGAGTCCCCTTTGGGGTGAGAGATGGTGGGGTATAAATGTAGTAAATAAATAAGTAATTGTTGCTGGGGGGGGGGGTTGCACTACAAATAAGACATGTGCAGTAAGCATAGTCTCCTGTTTTTAACACTGTATCCTGCGTGTTGATTTTAATGATTGTTTTTATTGATGTTGATGTTTTTTACTGAGATAATTGTTTTATTGCTTTGTTACTGTTATTTGTTTGTTTTATCGGGCCTGGCCCCATGTAAGCCGCCCCGAGTCCCTTCGGGGAGATGGGGCGGGGTATAAAAATAAAGTTATTATTATTATAGTAATTGGTTCGCCTAGAGCATCGTGGATGGAGGGCGATTAATAAGTAATTAAATGATGATGATGATGATGATGATGATGATGGTTCGGGTTTTTTTTTCAAATGATAATTTGGCCCCTCAACAATCTGAGGGACCATGAATCGGCCCTCCACTTAAAAAGTTTGAGGACCCCTGCCACAAGCTATCTGTTTTCTCTGTGGGTGTTTAAGATACAGTACTGTTTCATTTTCTAAGTTAGCCAGTGTGGTTTAACTCTCTATATTGAGAGGTTGCAAAAACTATTCTACTTGTGGGGAGTGAGTCAGTGTATCAGTAGGGCTCAGAAATTCTACAGTGTGGTTGAGTGACAGATCAATTGAAACAGTCATTCAAAATATGCTGATAGGTATAAATGGTTTCCTGGTGTTTTTAGTGGATTTTTCCTGGCACCAAGATGGATATATCAAAGTAATGGTGAATCTCTAGCTGTGTGGTTGGTAGCATTATTCCTGAGTGCCCTCCTTTGCTGAGTAGAGTCAAATGAACTCGCTAATTTTCATGGAAGCTAAGGCAATTTAATAACTGGGCCATCACTAGACATTAGATTTGCAAGAAATCTGGATCAAGACTACCCCCAAGCATGGACCCATTTGAAGACCTAGTCCATGACAGTGATGATAATGAAGAAATTATTCTTTTCAGACTTCACTGCACTTGCAGTGGAATTTTTCTGGAAGGTCAAAGGTTTATTCTGACTCACAAGAATGAAACATCGGTCACTTGGTAGCTAATTGTGACCAGTCTGTGTAAACTTGGGGTACTTTATTTTATGGCGATTCAGTTTCTTCTTCGAGAGTAGATTTACAAGATGGCACCAAGATGCTCTGGTTTGATGCCATGGTAATTATCCCATGGTGTACCTCGAGTTTTCATTTTATTCCCCATGTTATGCAACATAAATGAAACTACTAGAAAATAATACCTGGAGCTGATGATTTAGTGTCACCATGACTTGAATCCATTCTCCATCATGAGATGCTAATTTAAAATTTAAACAGTTTTCCCGGAATTCAGGAAGAGGTAATGTGGATTATTGTCAGCCTACTATTGATATTAAGTCCCAAAACTCCTATTAACCTTTTCCAATAGTTTCATCCATTTTATGTGGACAAGATGGAACTCTGGGGAAGCTTAATCCAGATAAGGCAGAGATCTGGACAAATAAGGACACATCAGACCATAAAGATTTCACCTGGGATGGTTGGATGGGCAAACCTTGGCCCTCTGGGTGTTTTGGATTTTGACTCTCAAAAATGTCAGCCATCTTACTGGCTGTGAGAAATTGTGGGAGCTGAAGTCCAAAAACACCTGGAGGATCAAAGTTTACCCATGCCTGGTTTAGATGCATTCCAGAAACTTGAGTGTCTAGTTTTTTAGTGTGTCCAGAAGAGCATACTGTATATAGACAGTCCCTGTAATTACAAACATCCTACTTACAAATGACGAATAGTTAAGAAGAGGGGTGAGACAACAGGAGGTGAAAGAAATCTGTCCCTCAGAAGGAAAAGCCATTCCTTAAAGAGTTATCATGGGGAAAAGGTGTCTCTACTGAAGCTTTATCACCAATCCTTGTCTTCACAACAAGACAAATTTTTCAAAATATTATCACAGGGAGAGAAAGCAAGGTGAAATCTTCTGAACAGGGGCATAGACAATGAAACAAACACCACAGGGGTGTTAACCCTTCCCTATGCTATCCCAAGCTAATATCTGTCTGTCTGTTTGTTTCTATCTATATTTGGCTGGAGTTACACTTTAAAAGGTACTTGTTCCAACATACAAATTTAACTTAAGAACAAACCTACAGATCCTATTTTGTTCATAACTTGTGGACTGCCTACATAGCTAAGATCAATACATTCAGTACAAGTCAAATGAGTTTGCATTTATATAAGTGCCTTCTTTACAGCAGCCGTCTGAGTGGTTGCTCTTGGTTTTCTGGACTACCATCTTTTTAAGGCAATGTGGCCAAAATAGATTTTTAACCAGTGATTTATCTGTTTTTATTTTTTAGCTGTTTTAATGTGTTTTATGGTTGCTAGCTGCTTTAAGTAGTTGACAGACAAAATATCAATTTAATAAATAAATGGAATTTATTTCCTTATCAATCTGTTTATAAAGTGCATTTTCCCTAGATGATGTTGAAAGAGTCACAAAAATGATTCATTAGTCAAAAACCCATATCCTGTTCCCATCTTTAAACATTATTTTGAATAATGTATTTTGAATCACATAGTGGTTGGCCTTTGAAAGGCCTTCAGATGTACAGTAATCATAATTGTAGTAGCTATTACACAATAATCTTATAGGTCACCTAAGGATATTCAGTAGATTTTAAAGTTTATAATATGGGTCAGAAGTGGCAAAGTTGTGGTGTGCTGCAAGCTGGATTCGGCCACCAAAGCTTAAACAATTTCAAGTTTAATTTATAGCTTTCTTTCTAATTTGCATATTTATATTTAATGCTATGTCTGGACCATCATCAAGGCCACACTTCATATAACTCCTCCAATTGCATTTTCTAAGTATTCCTCAGGTCATCATGTAGAAGGCAATAACATGTTCCTTAATATTTTTAGATGGCCCTCATTAAAAAAATACAATAAAAAGCTGAACAAACACAATATGGATTACATAGCTATAATGAATTATAATGAATTACATGCATACCTCTCTCCTATCCCTCCCTCAGGAATCCCAAATTCCATTAAAAGAAAGTCACAGTCAGAAAGGCCCTGTCCTTCATTCTCTGTGACAAATGCCTGGTAAAAGACCTTGGATGCTGATCTTGCAACATGAGCAAAAAAGCCAATTGGATGAGTTGTCCTTTGACCATGATAAGCATTCAAAACATTGTTCCTTTTGCTATGAGGTTGAATAGATATCAGAAAGGAGATGTCATTCTGTCCTGGTGTGTCATGAGTCACTTACTCTTTTAAGTTTCAGACTGACCTGAAGTTGTTTAGGTTGCGGATTGGGTGAAAAAAATAGCTGTCCTCAGTCCGTAAATTCCTCTTCAGTTTCTTTTAAAGGGGTATCAGACAAGTGCACTCTGGATAGCTCTTGTTTGATTGTCTCACTGCTTTTTCTCTGCATGAAAAGGCAATCATTTCTGACCCAGCCATCTCAATAGCAGCCTTGCCACCTACACTGCCCCTGTCAACCATCTGCTGATATAATAGATAGAGGCAAGGCTCGCTGGTGGCTTTTTAAGATGAAATGTGTGAATTTTTGCAGTCTGATATAACAGCCTAAGGAGCACTATCCTTTAATCTGGAATTCAAGTGCTGTCTTGAGTGCTCAGACCTGCATGTCTGAAGAAGAGATTTCACAGAATGCCTTCACTGTCTGACTCTGGGAATTTGAAAGAGACATTCTTCTATTGAACAAAAATTAGTTATCCTCACCAAAATACTGCATTCCTCATCATAGATTATTTCTCTCTTCTTTCCTATTATATCTCTGATAATTGGTCCTCTTAATTCTACCCATTCTTCCTTTGCTGCTCCATCTTTTGGGTCATTGTGGCTATATGTCTTCAAGTCAATTCTGACTCTATCACAGGGATGTATTGGCAGGATTTTTTCAACAGGGTTTTGTCATTGCCATTCTCTAAGGCTGACCAAGTATGACTTACCCAAGTTCACGCAGTAGGTTTCTGTGACTGACAAGAGATTTGAACCTTGGTCACCTGGAGTCCTAGACTGTCATGTGGTGGGACTCACCAAGGGCTAAGGTTTATTCAAATAAACATGAAATAAGCCAAGATCATATTTACGTATAAAGAAAATGAAAGCCTTGGGTCTTTCAAAGGTTTGGCCAACAAAGCAGAATTGCAGCACACAAATGGTCCATTCTTGGCTAACAGGAGTTCCTGCTTATTGTGCCTTTCTTAAGTTCCCCAAATAGGCTTTGAGAATTAGATTTCTTTTTCTCTTTTCCATCTTCCCTTACCTGCCCCTTTCTAGCTCACTTACTCATTCTTGGTCTGGTTCAGGGCTTTTCCCCCAGCATTGCTGCACCTTCAATTCATGGGAAATCAGATTGACCAGGTCTGTAATGCACTGCAGTGCCTCATATTATGTTGGGACCATGTTGCATCTACGCCGTAGCATTAATGTGGCTTGAAGCCACTTTAATTGCCAGGATACAACTCTCATGATTTCATAGCAGTGAGCCATGGCAGTTAAAGTGGTGTCAAACTGCATTAATTATATAGTGTAGATGCAACCATCACATACACTGATGTATGTAGGATTTATTTCTTGTGAATCATCTGATATGTTAAAACGCTGAAACAACCACATTTCTAATGTATAAATGTATTGGACGTATTGGAATAGGCTCTCAGGTATAATTAACTGCAAGATGGAAGATTAAGGGCAGCATTCCTTGCAGCTCTCTCTTAGCTGTGAGAAGCAACAGCCACAAATATAATCAAATCAAAACCCATCTTCCATTACAAGATTTTATGTTAAGGTTTCCATGGAAATTGGCATAGTACAGGTTGATTCACTCCTCATTAACAAAGTACAAACTGCTTGGGATTAAGCATTAATTACCTCAGAGCAATCCTGCTCACCTGGGGTGGTGAGATCTGTTTTTGAGGTCAAATTACAAGCGAGAATATAACCTCTAATTCAAGTATAAAATTAATGACTGCTCATTATAGAAATATTCGTAACTGTGTTTGTGCACAGTGAGCTTTCTAGGCATGTGAATTCTCACAAAACAACAAAATATACAATGTGTTCTGTGCAGAATTACATTTTTCTATGGCTACGAAGTGCTCAGCTATTCAAATATCCTTTTATAATAGGGCTAGGGGTTGTTTTGTTTTCCATAGGGATGTAATGAATAGTCATAACATTTCTCATTCTTGATGCAATAAGATGTCTTATCACATTAAAGCATCATTTTGAGTAACTGACCATTCCTAAGATATTTCCTTATGAACCTGCCAGTGTTTTCGGGAGAGATCTTGCCCAAGTAGGGGAGATTGGAAATAGGCCGAAAGTTTCCGAATTGAGGTGGGATCCAATGATGGCTTTTTCAACAGCAGCTTGATCACAACCATTTTTAGGCTCGCTGGAAACTTGCCTTCCTGAAGGGAGGCATTCACCACCACCTTCACCCACTCGACTAAACCCCCTCTGCCTTCTCTCACCAGCCAGGATGGGCAGGGGTCCAGGATGCATGTGGTCGGTCTCGCCTCTCCAAGGATCTTGTCCACATTCTCGAGCAAAACCAATTGAAATGAATCCAACAAAACTGGACAAGCAGGTGCACTCATTATCCAACATTTTCGATTATCCAACATTCTGCCAGCCCGTTTATGTTGAATAAGTGAGACTCTACTGTAAGTGAGGTTTATATATCTGTGGAATGTCCAGGATGGGGGAAAGAACTCTTGTCTGCCTGAGGTACATGTGAATGTTGCAATTTGCTACCTTGATTAGCATTTTAATAGCCCACAGTTTCAAGGCCTGACTGGTAGCTGCCTGGGGGAATCCTATGTTAGGAGGTGTTAGCTGGCCCTGAATGATTCTTATCTCGAATTCCCTCTCTTTTTGAGTTTTGCTCTTTAATTGCTGTTCTGATTTTAGAGTTTATTAATACTGCTAGCCAGATTTAGTTCATTTTCATGGTTTCCTCCTTTCTGTTGAAATTGTCCACATGCTTGTGGATCTTAACCTCTGAGGATGCTTGCCATAGATGTGGGCGAAACGTCAAGAGAGAATGCTTTTGGAACATGGCCATACAGCCCGGAAACTTCACAACAACCCAACAATAATAACAAAAACAGCAGCAATATCAACCTGTTGTGTGAGAATGAGACAATGAGTCCCTTCTTTTATCTGTGTACAACATTTCCTTCATCCACCACCTTTGTGAATCAAAACATCTTCCATAGGACAGGTTTATTGCTGAAAAGATACAGACAACTCGTCCTGTCATTGCATGTATTTTTGCAATATCAGATGAGTACTGAGGCCAAGAGACAGAGCTGCCCAAACAAAACTGTGAGTCAGTGGTAGAAGACTCCATAGCACAACCAGTCATAAAACTGACCAGGTTTCTATGACAGAATTCTGTTGAATGCCAAATCAATGGCTTTAGGTCTATTTGACCAGTGATATGACCAGTGAAGAACACTTTTAATTTCAATTAGCTAAACAAACAGCCAGGACAGACAAAGAGAGAAAAGCTCTCTTTTCTTTTGTCTTTTCATTCTGTGTTTCCTTTCTCTTTGAGAAATTATCTTTTACCTTCACCAGGGTGGGGAAAGAGCAATCTTGATATCCCCCAGAGCCATTCTTCTTGATGGGTTTTCTAAGTATGTGCTTCTGAAAATGCGTATAGGGTTACATAGTATTTTGGTGCTACTGAAAATGTATCTTTACCTGTACTGTACCTTCCATGGAATCTGTAGATTGTGTGATGATTACAGATAAAGGAAAACTGCCTGTGTGCATCCTTAAACTCTGAACACTACCTCAACAGATTTGTGGAACTTAATTATTAGTTGGTCAATTCCCACCAGAGAGAAGCTGTTCTACTTGCAATAGGAAACGTATTCCGCTTAAGTACCATAAAGGGAGAGGAAGCCTTTATCAGGAAGTTCCATTTCAGTTGTTTATATAATTTTTTTTCAGTTTGACTCACATAACGTAATATGCTTCCTAATTCCTTTTCCTAATCTCTTAAAAACTTTTCTGCAGGTGGCCGTGATAAACGAGGCGGTCCCATCTTGACATTTCCAGCACGCAGCAATCATGACAGAATAAGGCAGGAAGACCTTCGGAAACTTGTGACTTACTTGGCTAGCGTACCGAGGTAAAGGTTCAAAAGAACAACATTGGTGGAAAGAATATATTGTTTGTTGGCAAGCTGCTCATTTTCCTATGTTGGCCTTTGGTACTGTTTTGCTCATACTAGCACCTCTCACTTTCACGTATACTCCAATTATATCTTAACCAGTCAGTCAAATGGAATAGGGACATATACACACACATACACAACCACATGAGAGAGGAACATGGTTGAGTATGGTTAGAGGTTTAGCTTTCTTTTCGTGGCATGCACATATGAGCTGCTGCTTATTTTATTCTACACTTGCAGATTAGAAAAAGAGAAACGGGTGAGGGTTTTTTTTAATGCACTTTCACTAATACTTGTTGTACTCATAATTTGAATGTAGAATCTGGATTGGCTAGAACCAATAAAAATTACAATCAACATTGTTGCTCGTCTTCATTATGTCCTGCATTTAGTAATGATAAAAGTGGCGTAATCTAGACTAACATCTGCCTGTTTACTTGGAAAGAAACTGAGGGTTTTTTTATTGGATTTTTATTTCTTCCAAACATTATTTCTTTATTTTCAAAATGTAATTCCAGCATCATGCTGATGATGCAGTGCCTGGTGGTTGCAGTGGAAAAGGGAGAGTGCTGATTCCTGATTCCCCTATAATTCATCACATTTGCCCTGTTCATTCGTGTAGTTTGTGGGTTTGAACTACCAAGTAATTTACTCTTCCCATCTTCTGGTTTAACATTGGATCTTTTGAAATGGGCACTTACCCTGTAATAATTACTATAATTTTAAACGTTTGTCTCCCACTGCTCAAATACTGTGTGCTGATTAAATCATGATGTAAAATGAAATCTTTGATCTGTTTCCATGATGGTATCAGAAGGGATTTTTTACATGACTTTGGCTGTTCATATGCATAGATAATCTGTAAACTAGGGAAAGACACAAACTAAACATGGTGACAATCTGTACATGCACAGTATGGTCTAAATCAAATCTGAACATAAAATCAACAAAAAAGCTAGCTTGATTATTTAAAAGTCCGGAAATAAACTCAAGTAAATTGGGGCCACATAATCAAGGGAGAAATATGGTTTAGATCAGGGGTCCCCAAACTAAGGCCCGGGGGCCGGATGCGGCCCTCCAAGGTCATTTACCTGGCCCCCGCCCTCAGTTTTATAATATAATATTTTTATATCAGTTTTAATAATATAATATATTGTGTATACATATAATATTGATAATAATATTATATTATACAATATAATACTAATAATAATAATACCATATAATAATATTAATTATATGTTATATATTATGTATTATATAATAGTATAGTGGTATAGTTCAATATAGTAATATATAATGCTAATATTGTGCTATGCTAATAATATAATATATTGTATGTACATACAGCTGCTCTGAGTCCCCTTCTGGGTGAGAAGGGTGGGATATAAATGTAGTAAATAAATGCAGTAAATAAATAATTAATTTTAGACTTGGGCTCGGCCAAAGTCTGAAATGACTTGAAGGCACACAACAACAACAACAATCCTAATTAACTTGACTATCTCATTAGCCAGTGGCAGGCCCACACTTTCCATTGAAATCCTGATAGGTTTATGTTGGTTAAAATTGTTTTCATTTTTAAATATTGTATTGTTCTTTCATTGTTGTTGTTGTTGCTGCACTACAAATAAGACATGTGCAGTATGCATAGGAATTTGTTTGAATTTTTTTTCAAATGATAATTCGGCCCCTCAACAGTCTGAAGGATAGTGGACCGGCCCTCTGCTTCAAAAGTTTGAGGACCCCTGGTTTAGATAATGCAGTGCATATTCTTGTTATGTATGTTAGCAAGGCAATATTTTACAATGCTGCAGATAAAATTGCTTATATCTACTTTGACTTGGATGCTGTGGTTTGCCCTTCTGGGATGCCTCTCTGGGATAGATCTGGAGTCCTACTTGGAGGGGTAAATTCAGAAGGCAGTGATGGGGAATTGTTGCTGGGTCCCATGGCCTTTGTGGTACTTCAAGGTTTGTTTCTGCCCTCCATGTTATTTGACATAGATGAAACCACTGGGGAAAGTTACGTGGAGTTTTGAGGTTTAGTGTAACTTCTGATGACATTTATGCCACAAAATATGTGTTGGTACTAAATAGTGGTGTGCATTTGGGACTTGTCCTGTTTTATGTCCCAGCTTTCAGTGGGGCCCTGTTCTGTTTTCATCTGAACTCCTGAAATCGGGAGGTCAGACATTTGTTTTGTTTTGTCTTCCAGGCTGGAAGATCTGTTTTCTTTCAGCCCAAAGCACCTGGGCCTACACGTGCAGGCTTTGGACCTACGCAGTGCACCCGGGCCTCGCTGGGCCTGCTGCAGCCGATTGCAAAGTAAGGAGCACTCCTTGCTCGGCACTCGGCTGCAGCAGGGCCAGCGAGGTCCAGCCGATTCCCGAGTAAGGAGCGCTCCTTACTCGGCAATCAGCTGCAGACCCTGCAAGGCCCGGGTGCGTAGGCCCAAATCCTGCACCTGTACAGCCCAGGAGCTTTCAGCCTACGGGTGCAGACTTTGGGCCTATGTACCCAGGCCTCTCAGTCAATCAATCCGAAAAGCAGTCTTGGAGCCGATACTGGCTCCCACCTGCCTTTCGTTTCGAGTTGGTTATTGTTTCGGGGGCGGGGGGGGGGGGGTCCCTTTTGTGCCATCCGAATGGAAACACAAATGAATCAAAAGGAACAAATATCGCACATATCTCTAGTACTAAACCATGTTGCCATCAGTAATGGACTGGGTGAAGGATAACAAATTGAATGTTAATCCAGCAAGATAGGTACTCCTGGTCAATTGAAAGGACACACAATGAGCAGGGATTCGATCAGTGGCAAATGAAGATATACTCCCCCGAAATCTCTGGTTTGTAGGTTGGGTGTACTTCTGGGCCCAGCCCTGAACCTAGAAATGCAGGATTCATTAGGAGCTAGTAATGTGTTTACACAATTAAAATAACTGTTCCTTAGGAATATCAGAACTATCGATGGGAATACATGTCTTGATTACATCCCATTTTGATTACTCCAACATACTCTGTATTGGAAATGGTTCAACAACTTCAGCAGGTGCTAAAACCTGGGCAGCATCCAGGCATAGTTACTGGGAACATATAACTTGTTGCTAAAGCCACCAGTCTTTTTTCAGGCTAGTTGTGACTTGTAAAGCCCTATATAGCCTGGTATGCTTTAGTGGGAGTATGAGAAGGGCCTTCTACATGGCTGCTCCCAGAATCTTGAATTCCCTTCCTAGGAAGAATCCCTCCTTGCTGTTCTTTCGCTATTTGACAGACAGTCAAATAGTATTTTAATTTTTATAGCTATAGATATATTTGATTTTGCTTGTAATTTCATTCATACAGAGTCCATTCTTGTGGTTAAAAACAGGCAAAATGGTTAATTAATTTATCAGTGGCTACATTGTGAATTCATTCTGGATTTAGGTTCATACTCTGAAGGAGCTATACAACCTGTTAAATTGTAACCCTCAGATAGGTTTGGCTCCTTTCATAACCCCTTTTAAGATTTAGAATAAAACTCGGTGCATAATAAACAACTGACTGAAACGGAATTCACCACTGTGCCAATAATTAATGGTGTGTTGTATTCTTGTTGATTTGCTTAAATCAAGCACAGAGATTAAGCATGTCATCACAAAGCCTGTTAAGGGCACTAAAAATTGATGGAGAACATGAGTGAGAGAAATAAGCATATTAATTCCAGGGCTGTTCTGGAAGACATTATTTATTGGCCATATTTGCTATTTCTAAGTAAAACCTCTGTGCCCTCCTAAATTCTCCTTGGAGAGCACAGTGCTGCTTTCTGTCTATTCAGAGAATTCTGTGTGAAATGATGTAGGGAGAAAAAGGCCTTCCCTCCCAAAAACAAACAAACAAACAAAATCCCTCTGTAAAAATATTTGACACCTTGGCATGTGACACCTAAGTGTTGGGCAGCTAGTATACAGAGCAGCCGGAAAGGAAGAAGAAAGAACTGTTGAGATGGCATACTGAGCTTAACAAGCACAGTAGGCTTAGGATGTTTTTGAAGCAGGGTTTATTCTCTGCTATTATTCCCTGTCCAAGTCTACCTTGAGGGCTGCCCTGAAGGCATTTATAGCAAAAGGGTTTTAGCACGCAAGGCCCAATAATGGACACTGAGCATAGAAGTGGAATACAACAGTTTCAGAGCCTTCCACAGGGATGACTTTTGAGATTTGACCTAGGGTGCATCTACACCCTAGAATGAATGCACTTTGACACCACTTTAACTGCCATGACTCGGTACTATGGAATCATGATGAGAACCCTGGCAGAGAAAAGTCTTTAGCTTTCTCTGCAGTAGGGTGCTGGTCCCTCACAAAACTACATCTCCTTGGATTCCATAGCCTTGAACCCTGGTAGTTAAAGCAGTGTCACACTGCTTAAGTTCTACATTGTAGATCGGCCATGGACAAACTTTGGCCCTTCAGCTGTTTTGGACTTCAATTCCCAGTAATCCCAGCCAGCTTTTCGTCTGTTAGGAATTTTGGAAATTGAAGTCCAAAACACCTGGAGGACCAAAGTTTGCCCATGCCTGTTGTAGATGCACCCTTAGAAAGGACAACAGACCACCTGAGTACGTAAAAGCCATGATGGACAAGACCCAAGAACTTTAATCCCACTTCTGATTATTATGTCTGTCCTATTACGCAAGGAGTTCTTGCTTTGTATTATAGGTGGCCAAGTTGATAAAAAATAAAGCTTTGTTTTTCTGCTGTATAAGAATAAGACAACTTTTTTCAGCTGTGATACTGCAAACCTAGATTTCTTTTAGATGGGAATAATTGTTCAAGTGGGTTTAACCATCCAAATGATAAAGTGATCAAAATTGAGTAGCAATTTGGTCATGTAGGAAGGTTGTGAATTTAAATAAAGTGAGGGTAGGGACACCGAACCATAATATACTTTTGGAGTGTGAGAAATACATCAGCCATTTCATGCACACAAAAGTAACTTACTTAAGTTTTTTAATTATTGTTAACTTGGACTTTTGCCATCTATTGTTTCATTGTGTAGGATTATGAATGTGGTTTGGGTTGAAAGGGTAGTAGGTCAAACTTCCATGACTAAAAGTCAGGCAGTTGTCAGTTTCTTTCCAGATAATGTTGCAGTAAAGCTGTCTCTTTAGATGTTACTCTGTTTTGCATGAATTGTAGGCTTAGAAATGTGATCCCTGGTCCTGCCCTACATTGATCACTATCACAACTACTTGCCCCAGTCCAAACTGTTTAACAAGCTTCTTGCTTTCTCTTGGGAGTTTAGTAGAAATAACTCATACCCAGGCTATATTTTCCACTTATACTTTTATGCCACAGGTAAATCAATCGGACAGCTGCTCACATGTTTTCTGTGATAACATTTCTTCTAGTTAGCATAAGATGTTTGAAAAATGGGCATGCAAACTGTCCTGAGCAAAGCTTTTTTAGATGCTATTGGCTGCAGTAGAAGTGAGAGGAACATGGCTGTTAAAACAGTGGGACTTGACAGTACTTAACAGGATATCAAAGCCAGCACTATCAGTATGTGTAGGCCTTAACTAAAATTCCTAGCTATAACTTGCATGCTTCTATACTTATTAGAAGGTATAGATCCCCATCCCTAATTACCTATGTAGTATCTTGTTAAGTTTTGTTTTTGGTATCCAGCCAGAAGGTATTCTGTAATAATCCTGAGATCAATTTATAATCTTTAGTTTTACTGGAGTGTTAGGAAAACATGACAGTGAGGATTGGTCTATTACAGCATTGTTGTTGTTGTTGCTATGTTTATTTATACCCTGTGTTTTCTCTCCACAAGGGGAGTCTAGCCTCACCTGTTCCAGCACTGCCCTCCGGGCAGGACAAAGTGTCTTTCTGTAACACAGGGCTTCTTAAATTGTGGATCCTGGCCCCAGTGGGGTCCCATAGTTTTCTGTTGGGGGCCCAGAAATTTTTGACAACAGTAAAAGGTTTCTGAATGCCACCTAGTGGCTGTTTTAGACATTTACATGACCCTGTTGTGTAGTGTTTACAATGGTCTCTGCAGAAGATCCTTCAGCTATAATTCATAAAAAGGAAAATCAGCTTGTTTAATAAGCCTTGAAAATGCCAATTTGTTGTCAAGTAAATATTTGATTTTTATACTGATTTTATATACATGTATACCCAGGGTCAGATAACAATTTCTGTGGTCAAAAGCAGTCCTGAGTGGAAAAATGTAAGAAAACCTGCTATAGAACAGTGACTCCTATGCCTATGGAGGATTTTCATTTCCTCTGGAATTCTTGTTTTCCTGGCACAGAAGTGGTCCTCCTCTTCACAAAAGCAGGGTTCGGGCAAGGAGAGCTGTGCTGGGATTGGTAGAGAATTTGAACACTCTCCCTCTTTATGTGTTTATTTTATCTGCTTGCACAATGCCCTCATGGACTTATTGTAGAGAACTTAAATTCATGTGATAAGTAATTATATTGGGTGTCGGGGATTTGTGATTGCTAATGAGAAGAGGTTGTATTCCAGTATTTCAAAGGTCTGGAGAACAAGCCCTATGAGGAGCGGCTTAAAGTGCTGAGCATGTTTAGCTTGCAGAAGAGAAGACATGAGCAGAGACATGATAGCAATGTATAAATATGTGAGGGGAAATCATAGGGAGGAAGGAGCAAGCTTGTTTTTTGCTGCCCTGAAAACTAGGATGCAGAACAATGGCTTCAAACTACAGGAAAGGAGATTCCACCTGAATATTGGGAAGAACTGTGAGAGCTGTTCAGCAGTGGAACTCTCTGCCCCTGAGTGTTGTGGCAGCTCCTTCTTTGGAGGCTTTTAAGAAGATGCTGGATGGCCATCTGTCGGGGGTGCTTTGAATACGGTTTTCCTGCTTCTTGGCAGGGGGGTTGGACTGGCCTATGAGGTCTTTTCCAACTCTGTGATTCTATGATTCTATATTATTCTGGCTCCCTATTCCCACTTGTATTTATTCTCAGTTGAATTAGCTGACATTCCTTGATGGTAGAAATCTATGTGTGTGTCTTATTAAATTTAGTGGAGCTTACTCCTAAGTACTGAAAGTGGCTATAGGACTACAGACTAAATCTGTATCACCATCAATAACACCACCACCATTATCATCTGTAGAGATCATACAGTGCAAACAACTATCATAAAAAAGCCACAACCCCATATATTGGAACTAAATTACTGAAGTTTTGTTCTGTTTCTCTCAGAGGGTAAATACTGTTGTCTGGGTTATTTGCTTGCCCTCCCTGTCTTTTAAAAGAGACACTGGATAGAAATACTGGTCTTCCGTCATTACTTGGTTAAATTGTGAGTGTTGCTACATGGCGCTACTATAGGACTTTTTCAAGTGGAATTTATGGGTTAATTGGGGCATCCCATTTACTTATTAAGTGAGTGAACTTTTTATGTTTGTGTGGGTGACTTTGGCTTAATTATGTTTTTGAGAGGACCGATCTCATGAATCTCTTTGTATCTTAATTAAATTGGTCTGTTCTCTTTGTATGAGAGGCTCTCGTTCTTATTTGTGAGGTTGGCACAGTTTGCATTTTTAACAGCCAAAGTGCTCCAGGGTTTGGAATGCTAGGTTTGAAGATTAATTTGTTAATTCATTGTCATTAACATTACATTAAGCTGCTTGCTGGATTTATCTGTTAGCGCTGATATTCCCTTCCTGCTCATAACCCAGATGCCCAATGCATTAGCACAACTCTTAGCTTAGTCCATTGTGTTATGTTTAATTATTATTCTTGTTCTGTAATACCAGTATTTTTGTGTAGCTACTTTCTTTAAGGCAATCAGTGAATCACGTTTGAAACACAACAGATCCATCTTTGCCAATGGTTTCCTATTAATAGACACAGTATTCTAAGATTCTGCATGTTACAGAATAAACATAAGAATTAGTCTTTTAGGCTTGAGAAAGGTTTGAAAATAAGTAGCTAAGTGTAACCGATTATACACTAATTACTGTAAAAAGCACTTTCAAAAGAAATTTAATAAATTAATTTTTGGTAAATGTACATTCACTACCAAAGCTTGAAATGACTACTTAATTTTAGTTGTTTGGAAACTCTTTTCTCTCTGGGGTTGTTGTATGTTTTCTGGGCTGTATGGCCATATTCTAGAAGTATTCTCTCCTGACGTTTCTCCCACATCTATGGCAGGCATCCTCAGAGGTTGTGAGGTACCTCTTTCCTCTCCCCACTCAGGCCTGCCAGAGTTGCCCATCACTGTGTTGCCGAAGGCTTTCATGGCCGGAATCACAGGGTTGTTGTGTGTTTTCCAGGATGTATGGCCATGTTCCAGAAGTATTCTCTCCCGGCATTTCACCCACATCTATGGTAGGCATCCTCACAACCTCTGCCTGCCATAGATGTGGGCGAACGTCAGGAGAGAATACTTCTGGAACATGGCCATACATCCTGGAAAACACACAACAACCCTTGCCCATCACTGCTTCAGCTAGATATACAAAGAATTCCATTTAGGATATTTTTGGTGAACAATGGCACTGAGCTATGGTCTATCTATCCCCATTTCAAACTTACCAATATATCATCTTGCATAACTCACTGCCCTGCTTAGGAATACTAACATACCAGATTGCTCAGCCCATGATAAGAACTTACCTAGTAATTTGTAGATAGAGTAGTGGATTTCTGATGCTGTTGCTTACTACTTTTATGATATTTTCCCCAATGTGCTTCCCCCCCATTAAACGTGCATATTTGTCTATTTATTTCACATGTCATTTACATGAGAACATATACATTTCTTTTACATGTCTATTTTCTTAAATTCTGTTTAATTGTTTTTTCTTTTTAGCATCAGTTAAGAATTGTGCACTGAGATGTTAGTGTGTGAGATGTATCCTCAGCCATTTATATCACTTAGTGATGTTTCAGCTGTCTGTAACTTTTCGTGCCCTTTTCTACTTAAAACCAAATTATTTCATTGAGATTGTATCTGAAAACCTTATGACTGTGGCTCTTCATGGTCATTAATGAGCCTTTTAATAAGCATCACTTATACAAAAATGGAGTCAATGAGCTGGTTTGCAAAATAGCACTCAGCTCATTTGAACTAATGGTGTTCCCACAAAATTTTATTTCGAAAATGATAATTTTCAATATCTTCTCTCCTACAAATGTAACATTAATCCTACCATCATATTGAATCCAATGTGAAAAGCTCTGCCAGGTAAACAATGATGGATGCTAACTACCTAGTGATGTGAAAGAAGCAAAAACTGGACAATTTTCAATGCAATTCATAGATAAAGAAAGGGTCTTGTCTCAGAATGCATATAAGACTGTTTTTGGTTAAAATAAGTCCAATGCATTTTGACCAGTTTGTACCTTAAAGGCCCTATTTGGGGACTATATCAGACCATAAAAGGACAATACATAATTATGTAAGATCATATTACTTAAACAATGACATTTGTACATTGCTGATATCTGATATTTACTTTAAATAAAAGTTCATAAATTTCTCAATCAGGATAACCTATGAGCAAAGACTGGAGACTTTTTAATGTATTTTAAATACCATACCATAGATAATAGATTACACACACACATAAATATATTCCAAAGGTTGATGGATGTTAGTTGTCAACTGCCATTAAATCATTATTGGCTCACAGGAACCCCATAAATGAGAGATTTCAAGATATCTCAGTTATCAACAGATGGCATGGCGAAATTGATCAGTTACCATCGCATGGGAAAATCCATTATTTTTCCTGCATCTAGGTATGTACAGGTGGCTGGGGCTGGTAGATTGTCAGCTTCAAATAACACACATTTTTTGAATTAAAGTGTCAGGGACCATTGGACAACCACTGGAAGTAGGCTTGTGTCATGTGATGGCAACCCCGGGACTTCAAATTAACAGCATATAGAAAGGAGGAAATTTCCTAATGTGATGAGATCCTATGTTAGTTAGTGTGGCTGTGAATTCTGGGGGTTTTTTTGGAAGTGTATCTGCAATGGACACAGTGAGCACAGGAACCTTCTACCCCATCACTCATTTGTCTCTCGCTCCATCTACATTGCCATATAAAATCCAGATTATCTGCTTTGAACTGCTATATAATCCAGTTCAAAGCAAATAATCAGGATTTTATATGGCAGTGTAGAAGGGGCCTCTGATTACAACTGTGCTTGTCTGATCAGTTCAATAATAGCTAGTTTGTTCCATTATTTGTTCATACAACTGTGTTAAAGTGCTCCACTGATTGAAATCCACTAACATATTCTTATTGCAAAGCTCATTAAAAAGGAAATACTATTACTGTTTTTTTTAATGAAGTGTTGAGTGCTATAATTAGTTTGTTAACACTGCTTTTTATTTAAATAGCCTTTGTTGTTGTGTGCCTTCAAGTAATTTCTGACTTATGGTGACCCTAAGGCAACCCAATCATGGAGTTTCTTGGCAAGATTTGTTCAGAGGGGGTTTGCCGTATGCTTTGATATGATTTACTGCTAATTCTGTCAGCATATTTCATTAGCTTTCTTGGACACTCAATTCTTGCATTTTTCCAAGTCTAATAGTCAGAATTCTGCTAGTTTATTTCAGCTTGTGCTGCAAGCAGGGCCGGTTGGACATATGAGGCTGCTGAAGCGGCGGCCTCGGGCGCTGGCCGCTAGGGGCGCTGTCGAGGCGTCGACAGCAGCCCATAGCGCCACAGCAGAGATTGCCCAATTCTCCCTTCGTTCCTGGACGCGGCCGCAGCTCGCCCTGGCGACCTGCGGCCGCGTCCAGGAAGGGAGAATTGGGCGATCTCTGCTGTGTGCACGCACACAGCAGAGATCGCCCAAACCTCCCTTCGTTCCTGGACGCGGCCGCAGCTCGCCCTGGCGACCTGCGGCCGCGTCCAGGAAGGGAGAATTGGGCGATCTCTGCTGTGTGCACGCACACAGCAGAGATCGCCCAAACCTCCCTTCGTTCCTGGACGCGGCCGCAGCTCGCCCTGGCGACCTGCGGCCGCGTCCAGGAAGGGAGAATTGGGCGATCTCTGCTGTGTGCACGCACACAGCAGAGATCGCCCAAACCTCCCTTCGTTCCTGGACGCGGCCGCAGCTCGCCCTGGCGACCTGCGGCCGCGTCCAGGAAGGGAGAATTGGGCGATCTCTGCTGTGTGCACGCACACAGCAGAGATCGCCCAAACCTCCCTTCGTTCCTGGACGCGGCCGCAGCTCGCCCTGGCGACCTGCGGCCGCGTCCAGGAAGGGAGAATTGGGCGATCTCTGCTGTGTGCACGCACACAGCAGAGATCGCCCAAACCTCCCTTCGTTCCTGGACGCGGCCGCAGCTCGCCCTGGCGACCTGCGGCCGCGTCCAGGAAGGGAGAATTAGGCGATCTCTGCTGTGTGCAGGCACACAACAGAGATCGCCCAAACCTCCCTTCGTTCCGGCCCCCACAGCAGTGGCTTCCTCCTCCTTCCTCGAAGAAGGTGCATGCCGCTGCTGTCCTTTCCCTGCACAAGCCTTTGCAGCCCTTTCTGACCTCTCCCGGCAAAAGCATTTGCAGCCATTCCTGGCTCCTCCCTCTCCCTGCACAAGCCTTTCCTGCCTCCTTCCTCGCCCTGTGCCTGCCTGGAGTTGGAGTTTTGCTTGTGTTTACAAAGGTATTATAATTATTATTTAATTTGTGGTGGACAAAGGCAGAAGAGGGCTGGACTAAATGGCCCAAGGGGTCTTTTCCAGCCCTTGATATTATTTTTATTGTTATTATTACTAACATTGAGGCTGGGTGACCATCTGCCATGGGTGCTTTGCTTGTGGTGGACAAAGGCAGAAGAGGGCTGGACTAAATGGCCCAAGGGGTCTTTTCCAGCCCTTGATATTATTTTTATTGTTATTATTACTAACATTGAGGTTGGGTGGCCATCTGCCAGGGGTGCTTTGCTTGTGGTGGACAAAGGCAGAAGAGGGCTGGACTAAATGGCCCAAGGGGTCTTTTCCAGCCCTTGATATTATTTTTATTGTTATTATTACTAACATTGAGGTTGGGTGGCCATCTGCCAGGGGTGCTTTGCTTGTGGTGGACAAAGGCAGAAGAGGGCTGGACTTAGTAGCCCAAGGGGTCTTTTCCAGCCCTTGATATTAGCAGCAGAGATCGCCCAATCCTCCCTTAGTTCCTGGACGTGGCCGCAGCTCGCCCTGGCGACCTGTGGCCACGTCCAGGAAGGGAGAATTGAGCAAGGAGGAGGCAAGTGGACAATATCAACAGAAAGGAGGAAACCATGAAAATGAACAAAATCTGGCAAACAGCATTTTAAAACTCTAAAATCAGGACAGTAAATAAAGAAACAAACTGTGAAAACGGGAATTCCAGACATGAAACAACCAGGTAACACCTCCCAACAAAGGATTCCCACAGGTAGGAATCAGCCAGACCTTGAAGCTGCAAGGCTTTTCACTGCTAATCAAGGTGATTAATTGCAACATTCACACTTGCCTCCAACAGACAAGAGTTCTTTCTCCCACCCTTGAACATTCCACAGATATGTAAACTCTACATGCCTAGTTTACAACAGACCTCACAACCTCTGAGGATGCGTGCCATAGATGTAGGTGAAACGTTAGGAGAGCATGCTTCTGGAACATGGCCACGCAGCCCGAAAGACATACAACAACCCTAAAGGAAATCAACCTTCCTCCACAGCATATTAAACAACCATAAACCTGTAGGTTTGGTCATCAAAACTGAAATACAGTGGTCCTTGGTATCCATGGGGGTTTGATTTCAGGACACCACTTCCCTCCCATGGATATTATATATGTGCTTGTTCAAAAAAGTATGCAGTCTCTCTTTAAAAAAAAGATGCAAAGCTTATCTATCATGGTTGCTTCATTGCCCATGTACATATTGTGAATTTTGGATGAAAAGTTTACCGAAATATGTTGAACTGTTCTTGTTGTTTGTGGTATAGGAACCTTTCCCCAGTCTTTCCATGTTATTTCTGCATCTAGTACCAAATTTCTGTTACAGAAGTAATGCCCAGAAACACATCTACTTTATGAACTACTAGCTGTGCCCGGCCACGCGTTGCTGTGGCGAAGAATGGTGGTATGGGAAATAAAGTATTGAGGAATTGGTGGTAGTTAAGGTAAAGGGTAAACGTTTTCCCCTGACATTAAGTCCAGTCGTGTCTGATTCTGGGGGTTGGTGCTCATCTCCATTTCTAAGCCGAAGAGCCATCGTTGTCTGTAGACTCCTCCAAGGTCATGTGGGATGACTGCATGGAGCGGCGTTACCTTCCCACCGGAGCAGTACCTATTGATGCACTCACATTTACATGTTTTTGAACTTCTGGGTTGGCAGAAGCTGGGGCTAACAGTGAGGGCTCACTCTGGTCCCCCAATTCAAATCTGCTGCGGCCTTTCAGTCCAGAATTTCAGCAGCTCAGCGCTTTCACATGCTGTGCCATCAGGGGATATTATTTCTTAAAGGTTGTGAATATACAATATTTCTGATTGTTTTTTTTTGTCTGTTAGAGGCAAGTATGAATGCTGCAATTAGGAAAAATGATAAGGATGTAATGGCTTTGCAGATTTACAGCCAGGCTGTTTCCTCTCTGAGTGAATTTTTTGTTGGGAGGTGTTAGCTGGCCCTGATTGTTTCCTGTCTGGAATTCCCGTTTTCAGAGTGGTGTTCTTTGCGATATGGTATGTGCTTCTGCCGTCTGTGGCCGTGAGAAAACAGAGCATTTACCAGACTTTGATGATGGGAATACTTTGTTGGGAGGTGTTAGCTGGCCCTGATTGATTCATGACTGGATTTCCCCTGCTTTGCTACACCCATTACAATGGTCCACGCTGGCGTAGCACTTCTGAAGGACAAGAGTTCACTTCCTGAGAAAGGAAGTGTCTATTCTCCTGGGGCTCCGTTCTCCCAAACAAAACTGATCTGAAGCTAGTCCAAAGTCTGAAAAATCTTCTGAAGAGATATCATGACCAGGAAACCTTTGTGTAGTACTTGTAGACTAGAAATAACAAAAAAATTAAAATTGTTGCAAAGTTTATTAAAATATTTATTTATTAAAATGCAAGATTGGTGTTAATTCTATGTAATGTTACTATATGAACATAATGTTGTTAATAAACTTCTGGTTGTAAGGTAAACTCTTTTATCCATTCTATTCACCTCTACCTTCTACCTTTTATTTCTCGGTGATTGGGTTTTTTTTGAGGGGGGGGGGCACCAAAATCCTGTTTTGCTTACACTTGAAAATTTCCTTGGGCCGGCCCTGGCTGCAAGATTAGATAGTAAGCATGCTCTCAAGAGATTTGATGAAAACACAACTGCTCTATAATTGAGACTTGTATTTTCATCTATTGATATTCCATCCACTCATAATGTTTTGTTTTTTCCTTGAAATCAACAAACTATGCAGATATCCTAGATTTATACCAAGCACAATTTAGATAAATTATACAAAACACAATTTAGATAACTTAAGATCGTTTTTCATCTTACTTATTTAACCTGGAGAGTATTACACATGTACTTAATTCTTTTGATTGAAAGCTATATTTTATAATGCCTGCCGAAAAAGAGCGCAACAAGACAAATCTGATTCGGTGGGAATTTCTGGCTCATTAGCATCTCAATGAAAAGAAGACTCCTTATCAGATGGAAAGATCCATTCAGTTAGCCTGTCTGTAATTGTGGTATTCATGTAATGTACAAAAACATTATGCGGAAGAGCTTTATTTGACATATGCCATGAGGGGAGAGTATATCATGTGGTAGAGCAGTATTTGAAGCATTGTTTCACCCAGTATGCACAACAGCTTGTGTGATACAGGTCTTAAAAGTGCTAAACTTTGACTAGATTTATATCAGCATTTTTCAAACTGAAGGTTTGGTTCTATGATTGCCTTTAGTTTTGTTCAATTCTGTGTTTCATGCCAGACCCTGCTGAAGTATGTGCATAGGATAGCTTCTTACTCCATAGTTGTTTCCTTCTGTCAAAGCTATACAGGTTATAGATTTTACTTGTTTCCCTTTGTTCTCCTTTTGATCTTATGAAGATGATTTTAATGAGGATTGTGTTTGTTATATTCATTTTTATTTTTTCAGTTCTCTTTTTAAAAAATGAAAGTGGAATATGTAACTCCAGTAATTTTGCTAACTTTATATCATGTATGTATATGTAAAAACCTAACCATGAAGAAGGTCCTTCAGCCTTTCAAATGTTAGATCCAAACCCCTATCATCCTCGACTACATGCTATGCTAGCTAGAGCTGATAGGACTTGCAGTCTAGCAAAATGTGGAGGACCATGTATTCACTGCTTGGGAACAGACTGAGGCTAGGATATTAGAAGAACTCCAGACAAAGCTCCTCCTCAGCAAAAAGAGCTATAATTTGTCATATTGACCTTACTTTAACAATCTCCTCTTTGTTCTTTCTGCCTCCAGCTAGAGAGTGAGACAGATTATTCTCCTCATTGATGCTATCTATCAGTTGACCTCAGATATCTCTTTTAATGGAAAGGGCAGCAGCAGCACATTTCTGCGGGCAGGATAAAGGTATAAAATCGGTACTGGAATATGATGATAAATTAGAAGGAGGAATTCAAAACACAGCTGGCAATATTCTAAGTCTTATTTATTCACCTTATTTTAACAGCTGTGGATTAAATATATGTGCAGGAGATACAGCAGACAAGAAAGTAATCCTTACACATATATAGCTAAATTCCAGTCTTAATTCATATAATTTAAGAATCTGTTTTTATGGATTACGTACATTTATAGCCTGCCTTCTCTGTAAGGAGTTCAAGGTGATGTCTCTGGCTCTAGTTAGCATTTTATCCTCACAGCAGCCATATGTGTTAGGTTAGTCTAGGACTGCGGAAAGTGTAGGTTTTGGGCTATATCAACTCACTTTGTGCCCGCTGAAATCCTCAGAAAACTCCCAGCTCCTTTATGTTCTCCCAATTTATTCTATGAGCCAATTTTGAGGTGAGATATAGATCCTTAGGGTTGGCAGATATGGAAATGCTCCCATATACAACTGTACTCCTAGCCAATGGTGAAATGGGATTACTGTATATACTCGAGCCCTTTTTTAGGGCTGAAAAAGCTCCTCTTGGTTTATATTCGAGTGAGGATCCTGGCTGGCTTATGTTCGGGTCGGCTTATACTCAAGTATATAGGTAATCAGATTTAGACCGTCTTATCTTATTAAAGTATTATTATTATTATTATTGTTATTATCATAAATTACCATTTTATGTAAACATTCAAAAACATTTAACCTATTGATGCCTCAAATAATGTAATTTTATTAATATCTATATTTATTTTTATTTTTGAAATTTGCCAGTAGCTGCTGCATTTTGCACCCTCGTCTTATACTCGAGTCAATAGGTTTTCCCAGTTTTGTGATAAAATTAGGTGCCTCGGCTTATATTCAGGTCGGCTTATACTCGAGTATATATGGTACATTTACATCTTCCTTATTGGGCTTTCCCCAGATAAGCTTTCATACCATAATTTTACATATATGGGACACTCAGCAGGAATGGGAAAGACATGGCAACTTTACTCATATCTAAGTGATTGTAAGATATTCTACCCAGGCCCTACCCTAACTCATGTGTGTAGTATAAGATCTGCACATCCTGCAGTTCTGAGCCCTCAGGACTTAGCAGTGTACTGTGTGACACATAAAGTCTACAGTCCTTTCCTCCTCATGTCACCATCCCAATTGGTCTTCTGAGAAAGAATTATTGAATTTTATTTTTCAAATTACTAATGATATCTTTGGAGATTCTTGGAAAAGGGAAGCGTGTTCAGTTGTATTTGGGGTAAGGTGAAGGAGATTTTTGTGCTCCTTCACCTTGTATCTCTATGTATATCGTCCTTCTGGACTCCTAGTCAAAATCATAGGGCCCAAAATAGTGGTTGTAGAGGAAGCACCTGATTGATATGCCAAAAACTTTATTTGCTTATTTTATTAAAATATTTCTATCCCAACATATATCAAAAAGTCTCAATAACTGCAAACATTATTAACACACATATTTCGGTATAACAACTTAATTACCGGGAATTGTTAAATGCTTTCCATGTCTACCCCAGCCCATTTTCACAGCTATAAAATTAAGGACCGGGCTGTGGAAGGGGACTGGGCTGTGGCGCAACTGGTTAGTAGCCAGCTGCAATAAATCACTACTGACCAAGAGTCATGAGTTTGAAGCCAGCCTGGGTCAGAGTAAGCTCCTGACCATTAATAGTCTAGCTTGCTTTTGACCTAAGTAGCCAAAAGACAGTTGCATCTGTCAAGTAGGAATTTAGGTACCGCTTATGCGGGGAGGCTAATTGAACTAATTTACGACTCCATAAAATCTCCAACAGCATGGGGAAGATGACAAAGTACTCCATCAAGGACTCAGTGTCACAGTGGGTGATGAAGCAGCAGCTCCCCCTGTGGCCGGAATCAAACATACCCTCATGAAGCCAGAAGCTGGAATGTTAAATTGCCTCTGTGTCAGTTTATATGTGGTTGTCTGTATATGTTGCATGTCTAATGGCACTGAATGTTTGCCATATATATGTGCAATGTGATCCACCCTGAGTCCCCTTCGGGATGAGAAGGGCAGAATATAAATACTGTAAATAAATACATAAATAAACTTCCCTCTACATCAGGTTACCAACTCTTATTCTTTTCTGTGGATAAGAGCTTGAAAAGTGGAGTGGACATGAGATGTCACTCCCCAATCATCATTCTCTTATATCCTGTGTAGACATTCTGCAAAGAACACCAAAAGGTGGTCATCCTAGGCCTATACAATATCTACATTTTCATTCTTTGTTTCTTATTTCCATGTGGCAATGGTAATGTTAAGTCTCAACATATGATTTTTCTGCTGAATGCATCAGTCTGTTTTGGAGCCAAGATTCTCGTCTTTTCCGTGGTGGAAACATATGATACCTCTGAGACCTAATGTTTTATACATGTCCACGTATATTTGTCCTCAGTCAAGAAAACATCCTCAAATATTTCACTGGTGCTGGGGGCCTTCCAAGACTGTGAGAAACAATGGCAGGAAAGTATGCTAGACAGACTGAGAAGTTGGAATTTTTTTCAAAGGCAATTTAAAGGATTCATAGACCATTTTTTAAAAAGCCAAGTGGCTTATATTAGGGACAGATTTTTGATTTGGCAGAATTTACAAATCTAAAGTGCTGTCCTGGCTTGATTTCAAGCAGCTTCTTGGTGATCTCAAAATACAGTACATATTAGCTGGTCATACTAGAAGTAGTGTGAGATTCTGTTTATTGATTGATACAGATTAAATGCTGAGGATCTACTGTCTGTTATATGATCCTAATACAAAGAAAGCTTATTGGGAATCCCCCCACCCTCCACCCCAAGCCAGTCTATTGTAGTATTACCTGCCAAATAACCATATGTTTTTAAAACATCAGGAGGGATTTCATTATAATTTGAATAACTAGATATTCTGCATCCTCTGCAAAGTTATGAGTTGGAAACACACATCCATCGAAAGGATCCATTAATAACTGAGCTGAAACTGGTAAAGTTAATGAATCATTGGTGCTTTCTTTAGTGCTCTCATCTGATTTTTCTTTCCATGTGAAAATAATTAAGAATCAATATACGGATGGTTTACTATGTACTTGAAAATAGCAACAAGTTAAGGAGTCTTTAAAGCAGGGGTCCTCAAACATTTTAAGTCATGGTTCGATTCACAGTACCCCAGACTGCTTGGGACCTGGACTGTAATTTGAAAAAAACATTAACAAATTGCTATGCACACTGCACATATTTTATTTGTAGTGTAAAAAAACATGAAAGAACAATACAATACTTAAAATGAAGAACAATTTTAATCAACAAAAACTTTTTCAATGGGAAGTGTGAGCCTGATTTTGGCTGATGAAATAGTGAAGTTAATGAAGATTGTTGTTGTTTTTGTTGTTGTGTGCCTTCAAGTCATTTCAGACTTAGGGCGACCCTAAGTCTAAAGGGACTCCTGCTTTAAAGTATTGGTGGGAAGGATATTCCAGCATTCAGGAAAGCAGATATTGGAACACAGGGGGAAAAAAGGATTCTACATAGTGGACCTCATGGCAGCCTCTGTCTGAAAATCATTCACTTTGTACCCCATATAGCACGCAACTTTCAATGCTATGTTCCAACATTTCTGCAGAAGACATTTAGGGGGAAAATACTGCTTCTTTTTCCTATTTTTCTTTTCAATGTTTTCATATGACTGCTTATATGATCTAGAAATCATATTCAGCCTGCCAGGTATCTATAATGCCCTGCTAGGTGGATATGCCTCCTCTCTGTTGTTACAGTCTTGGGAAAATACTATAACTAGGAAGTTTATCAAGCATGTAGTCAAGAATGTTAAATGGATTCTAATTGTCAGGTGTTGTGTGGCAGCAGTAGCAGTTAGTTATTGCCTTGATGCTCTGTTGGCAAGCTCCCAGAAGCATCTGGTTGGCTACTATGGGCAACAGTGTAATGGACAGAAGGAACTTTGTTCTGATCCAATAGACCCCTTTTATTTTTGTGGATGCTTCCTACAAGCTTTTTCACACCCTCAGTATTTAGATTGAAAGCACATGTCTATGTAAACTAAGTAATGCGAATCTTCCGTGAGAAAAATAACATCTTTCTCAACAGTGGAGAACTGACCAGAGTGTCAGCTTTCCCAACTGAAAGTGCCCTCTTAAATATTAGGCAATATGTTTCAAATGTTAATGACCTTTTAATAGCTTGAAAATATAATAGAACTTCCAATACTAATACTGTATGCAACTAAAATTTACGTTGCATTACTATTCTAATTTTAAAAAAATCATTTTTGAGGATACATTATATTTAATAATATAATAAATAACTCTGGAAAAAGAATTATGATTCTGGTTATGTGAGGCCGACAGATATGTTATATAGGCTCAGATCTTTTCAATTTTCGATTTTGAAAAAGTAGCAAGATTTTCTAAGTTAGTTCAATTCTGTTGTCACATTTATAAATAAACCGCACACATACAAGAAGACTCTGAAATAATACATGTTCTCAGTTACAAACTGAAAAATATGTGTGATGTGCTTAAACAGACTTATGTGTTGAGTAGTAAGCAATCCTTATATAAAATCTACATGTGTAAAACAGTCTGAAGACTAGCATGGAAAAAGGGAATGTAATTAGATTTCTAAATTTCATCTCGGAAGTGTTATGAGCTGACCATCCAATGATGAGAGTTGGAACTGATTTATGAATTTGTTAACACTTGCTGTAGAAATAGTTGTTTAGAGAGACTTGAACAACTTGCTCTGTGATTTCTGCTTCTAATATTAGAAGATGATGTGTAGAAACTGAATGAGCATATGAAGGGTTTATTCTGAATTAATGATATTTTATACACTCACTAGATAGAAAATCCAGCATGTCCTAATAACAAGAAAACTTAAAGATTGAGCCATTTTTATTATCCATCCCATTTGTTATAAAGGTGGGATCATTTCTTCTTACAATTTTTCATCCAGGAGTAAGCAAGGCAAACGTGTTGGTAAATTAGCCGTCAACAATGAGATCATTCTCAGGAATCTTCCTCCATATTTATAGAACAGGGAAGGTAACTTGATCCCCTCCATATGTATTACAACTCCTTTCAGCCTCAATCAGCATGACCAATGGGCTAGGGATTGTGGGCATTGTAGATAAACAACTTTGGAGGACACAAGATGCCTAGAAGGAGTGCAGGAACAATGGTCTTTACTCTGATGAGTGCCAGGGTGATGCTATACCATTACAGACTCAGAGTGAGGTTACTCCATCTACCTGTCTTAATTCTAGGACAGAAATTGGGAAATGTGGCCTCCACATGCTTTGGGTCTACAGTTTCATAAATCCTTCACAGTAACCAGTGGTGAGGGATTATAAGAATAGTGGAAGGCCACTATTGCAATTCCATTTTTAGCAACTCTGGGGAGAAAAAGTAGTGGCAGTAGCCAACTAAAAACAATTTGGAAACCTACATTCATCAGGACAATGAAATATTGTAGCAGCAGAAAAGACGAGCATGTACAGAGTGAGAACATCTCTCTCCTATCCAGCAAAATAATAACTAATGGTGATGATGATGATGATGATGATGATGATGCATTGAGAATGTTTGGTTCAGTATGTGTTGTCTGAATTTGAAAAAAAAATATCTACAGGCTCACTTGACCAGAGTTTTACAAATAGGATCATTTTAAAAGTATGTAAAATGTACAAATGACTAGACTTTCAAGAGGCACACCAGTTGATCCATCCCTTTACTTTTAAATACAAGGGTTTGCTAAGTTTTCTCCAAGACTGTGACGCACTACAGCACACGCACTAAACCAAACAGGGTGCAGGTTTATTTCACATATTCAGTGGCATATGAGCTGTTTACTATACTGTGTGCACACACATCTTGATAATATAGGGCAAGCATGGAAAACAGATTGCAGGGAATACATTAGTAGTGACTATAGAGCACAGATCTAGATTCGTTGTTTGGCATGTGTGTCTAGATCTTGGGATGCTATTTATAACAATTAATTGGTTGGTACTAGCTATTACTTTGCTCGAGTTCCTGATTGCTTTTTGAGCTTCAGGTGATACATTACAAATGCGTTCCTTTTTGTTTGTTTGAATTGTCTGGCAATGCTTTCACCCTGGTTGGGGGGCAGGGCCTCCACTGGAAGTTACTTGACATCGTGTGATTTCCAGCATCAACCTCCGTCCTCCAGACAGGGTGAAAGCATCCTAGGATGCTGATTTCATCCTGTTGGGTGAGGGCATTAGGCAGCAGCAGCAGTTTGCTACAGCAGGAGCCATGCAAAGAGTAAATCTTCAATTAGGACATATGACTATTTTTCTTCCTGCTGCAAGCCAAAAAATGTTTCTCTGTAGTATTCTCTTCATATATAAAACATCCCACTGTTGTGGAGAAAAAGTGGGCTTTTTGTACAAAAGTCCTGTCTTCCTGACATTTATTTTGGCATACATACCGTACATATACAGACAGAGCTAGCCCTAGGTATTTTTCAAGTGTAGGCGAACAGAATTTTGCCCCCCCCCCCCCGAACCAATCACTGAAAAATAAAAGCGTTGGATAAGCGAAAATGTTGGATAATAAGGAGGGATTAAGGAAAAGCCTATTAAACATCAAATTACATTAAGATTTTACAAATTAAGCACAAAAACATCATGTTTTACAACAAATCAACAGAAAAAGCTGTCTCAACTGCGCCCCTGTATGTTTTGCGCTTAATTCGCCTCATTGTTGGACCGGCTCTGTATACAGATACACAAGAATGTGTTTTTGCCATGCAGAATAAATTCTCTGCAGCACTCCATAGCATTTGAATTCTGAGTTAAAGTTGCACAAATTCTCACTGTTCTGTTATTCTTCCCACTAGGATTTCCCTTCTGTCAGGAAACCTGTTTTTGACCTGAAAATGATTAAGAACACATATTCTTTCCATCTTTAAGGCCTTAGAAGGATTGAAAGAAGACAGATCTGAGACTTAGTAAAAGAATCTCTGGAGAGGATTACTGAAGAGGAAGTTGGGTAGGTTGAGTAAGAATGAGGTAGCTCAAATCCAGAAGCTCATAGACACAAGTAATGAGACCATTCCTTAGTAATTCTTTGCCTAGGGTGGTAAATGGTCCCACTGAGAGGTATACCATGGTACACCCATTTTCATTAAAACGGTATTTAGTTCATTCTCTCTAGACATTCTGAGTTCAATCAACAAATCCTAGCCATTCTTTTAGCTTCCGCATTAGTCACACTTGAAATTATACCCAAACAAAATGTCAAATACGAACCCACAGACCTTTTTTTGTGCAATCTAAATATTTCCCACTGACTGAAACACTATCTTTCACAGTCCATTTGGGCAAGCTGTGTCAGAGGAAATAAAAATGAAAGGTTGTAGAATTAACAGCTATACTGCTGCAATCAAGTGAAGTTATTATTGTCAACTAAAGTTGCCACCAAGTAATGTGTTTTGATCTGAAATAAGGAGGATTTTTAAGGGACTTCATCTCAGTGTCTCCAGGGGAATGGGACTGATGGACTAGAATCAGGGGAGCAAGCTGTCTTCTTCTGCTTGGCCAGAAACATTTTGTTCTTCAGTGCACACCCTCCCCAACACATATCCATGCCATCTTCATTGGGTTTCATAGTATAGCACCAGCTTATTCCCTTGATGCAAGTGTCCCTTTCCCACTATTGGGCTTGACTTGTCCCATATCAGAGTTCAAACGTTTTAGCCCTAGAACCCCTCTCAGGAGGCCTCACAGATTCCTTGTCTGTCCAACTAGCATTTCTTATAGAAGAAATGCTACTTGGCCATGGAAGGTGAAAGTAATCTGGATCTGATTGGAGCTAGAGCCAGACATAATGGCAAGATAATATTTCAGTACTCAGTAATAGAGGAACAAACACCATTTACCATAAGCATATATCTTCCAATCATAGTAGTTCATAGGCCTCTATGGTAGACTGATGCAATAATGCATCCCCTGTTTTTAATACTTAAACCTCATTATACCTTTGGCATTGAACTTCTTAGCTGGATCATGCTTTCTGCCATTGTTTATTCTACCATAGATATAGAACTTTTTTCTCTCAGATGAGCATTCCTTAGATCTTAAACAAAGCAAAATTCTTGCAGGGCCCCTGTAGATGGAAGACACAAAAGATTCTGCTGACAGTATGGAAAATGAGAATGCTCCAAGCCCAGAAGGGTTTCCTGTATAACAGTACAAACCATACTTAAAAATTATGATTCCTAAAAAATCCTCTGTTTTTATGAAAAGACCTTTGAATTAGTTGTCGCCACTTCATGATATTAATATCTGAGTTAATTTTCAAACTGGTTAGGATTCCACCTGTTGTGCAAAGAATACACCACGTTTGCAGATTATAGACTTGTTTGCATAATAGGAGTATATGTAGTAAAGATAAAGGTAAAGGTTTCCCCTGACGTTAAGTCCAGTCGTGTCTGACTCTGGGGGTTGGTGCTCATCTCCATTTCTAAGCCGAAGAGCCGGTGTTGTCCGTAGACACCTCCAAGGTCATGTGACTGGCATGGAACGCCATTACCTTCCACCGGAGCGGTACCTATTGATCTACTCACATTGGCATGTTTTCGAACTGCTGGGCTGTGGTGCAGGCTGGTGAGCAGTCTGCTGCAATAAATCACTCTGACCACGAGGTCATGAGTTCGAGGCCAGCCCGTGGCGGGCTGAGCACCCATCAACTAAAAAATAAAAAAAAGCCCCTGCTCGTTGTTGATCTAGCGACCCGAAAGATAGTTGCATCTATCAAGTAGGAAATAAGGTACCACTTATAAAGTGGGGAGGCAAATTTAACTAATTTACAACGTTGGAATAAGGAAGTGCCGTCACAGTGGATGATGAAGCAGCTGCTCCCCCCCGTGGCCAGAATCGAACATCCCCTCAGGAGAAGGTTAAATTGCCTCTGCGTCTGTCTCTGTCTCGGTTCTATGTGTATATGGCACTGAATGTTTGCCTTATATGTATACAATGTGATCCTCCCTGAGTCCCCTTCAGGGTGAGAAGGGTGGAATATAAATACTGTAAATAAATAAATAAATAGGTTGGCAGAAGCTGGAGCTAACAGCGGGCGCTCACTTCGCTCCCCGGGTTTGAACCTGGGACCTTTTGGTCTGCAAATTCAGCAGCTCAGCGCTTTAACACACTGTGCCACCGGAGACTCAGTATATGTATATGTATTTAATTTGACACAGAATAGTCAAAAGTGGTTTTGCCATTTCTTTCCTCTGAAATATAAACTACTGTACCTGGTATTCATTGGTGTCTTAACCATAGCTTCCAATACCAGATGGAATCTGGTGTTTTTAAAGCAGTGGTGCAAAACCTGTGATCCTTCAGATGTTTGGGACTCCAACTCCCAGAGACCCTAGCAAGCTTGTCCAATGGTCAGGAATTCTGGGAGCTAAAGTCCAAAATACCTGGAGGGCTGCAGGTTGTGCACCGCTGTTTTAAAGTATTTTAGCCATATATGAAGGAGAATATTGGAAAAATATTTTCTTAGGATAATAGATTTTGAAGTGACTGCAAATTACTCTTTGTAATTTATTTTAATAACTTGCTCTTCTGTCTTATGCGTTCTCATTATTCGGGTTTTTGCCAGTATAGTGTGAAGTACTAGGGTGATAACAATGAAAAAGAAGTTTAGAAAGTATTTGCCAGATCCAGAAATGTTTCTGATGAACTACGTTTGATTTTGTAGACATGCCTCTTTTCTACATATTTTTGTCTGTGAGTCCAACTTATTCTATTTCTTGATATTTCTGCAATTAACTATGTGTCACCACCCAATTTTCTTTCTCCCAAGCAAACCTTGAACTCTCTTTAAACCATGTTTTGCCTACATCCTTCTGACTACAAATTCATTGGGACAGCTCTTGTCTGTTCAATGTTGATGTTAACTTTTAAAGACATGAATGGAAAGAAACGGATGTACCATTTAGTTAAAATAGGCACCACTCATGTTGCCATTGATTTTTCCTGTGGCCAGAAATTCATTCTGCTTTCAGTATTTGGTAGTTAAACAGCCCAACATTTTGATTTACATTCATTTGCATTCTGAATAATATTGACCACAAATATCATTTTGTGAAAATATTGTGTCATTTCGTCTTGACCAATGTTATTACATTAAGTAGAGATAATGACAAGATGTGGAACCTTATAAGTCAAATTTCTTATCTTTTCTTATTGGCTGTGTTTCTACTGGAGTAAAATGAGCTGAAAGAACTATTATGATACTGTAATACTCAAAAAGATAAATCTTGCGCATCTGATCCCAGTGGAGAATGAAAAACATAGTGCATTATGGGAAGTATTGTATTAAATGACAGAACAAAACATGCAATTCTACATTGACTTTTCAGTATGGGAACTTAAAAAAAATTGAACCCTGCTATCCTCAAAGGTTGTTTATTAGAGCAAAAATCAAACATGTTAGCTATTCAGTACAACAATAGTTCAACACCACTGATTTTTATTACACATTCAATATGTTTTGATGTTTGTGCGACATCTGATGTTATTTTCTTTTTTAGAATGTTTACTATCCCGGTTTTATGTACATTCAAATTCTACTTGAATCTATCAGTCTATAATATGGTCTATGACTAGCATTACATTGAATAAGTATTTATTATAACAGAAACATGGGTATTTGTCATCCCATTAGATTCTGCTTTGTGATTAATTTTTATTGTAATCCCTTCTCGTGGCCTCCAGTGTTCAGAGTCAAGATCCTAGCTGATTCTTCTTATGATGTCTCGCTTTGCTATGCTAGGAATACATTTATTGATAACAGCAAGCGTTACATCCTCTGTCATGCTCAGCTGCATCCTCAGAAATGCTCTCAGGTAACCCGATGTCCATCAGTGTCTCTCTCTGAAGGGCATGATAGTTCTAGCAGTTAATTTCCTAGCAAGTAGCAATCCTGTATTGATTTTCATTCAATCAAGCTCCTTTTTATTACTGCCAAATGACTAGGAGGAAAGAGATACTAGATGGAAAGGAGATGATAGGATAGCAGTCATTAGACAAGTATGTCAATGTCATATCAACATTCCTAGAAAATCCCTGAGCATTCAGATTCACATTACTTTATCTGCTTGACCAGAACTATGTAGGCATCTACCCTCTTAGCTTATTGAAGCTTGCTGCAGCTTGCCACTTGGATGCTTCTATATTAAATAAGGAATTTCTACATCAGTCTCAGATGCCTCCAGGAACCTCTGGCAGTGGTAAGAAAACCCCTTCTGAGATCAGAATGTTCCACATGCTATATTTTCCTAATGGAAGAGAGTCCTGCTTTTAATAGTTGATGTATGCACTATCTCACATTCTGATAATGGATTTTTAATTTTATTAAAAAGAAGGGAGACCTGATAAATACAATTTTTCCAATTGCCTCTTTGAATAGAGAACCTGACAAGTAACTGTGGACTGCAGTAAATCAGTGATAACATCAACAGAACAAGGCAAGTGGGAGTGATGCAAAATCATCAGACATTAGCCGGGTTTAGAGATAAATCTGAATAATAACAAGCAGCTTCCATTAGCTTTGGCTCTTTTACAACTCTGGTTATGTATGCTTATTGGAACTTGAATACATGCCTGCTCTATATTGCTGTTTTAAGATAACATTTCTTATGTACTTTCTGGATCACATCCACTGGGCTATGATAGTCTCCTAAGAAGTGGTTCCCCCCAGTCGGCCTAGCTATTTCTTGTTTTTTGTTGGGTACTTTACAATCCACACATGCACACACACATGCATTGCACAGTGTGGTCTTATTCCTTTTCAGGTTGTAATAGCTCTTGACCATAATAATATCTTAGTGTTCACTTTCTGTAGAGCCCAATTCTCTTGACAAATATAAAATTAAAAAGTACCAGTGAAGGGCTGGAATACTATCAGTTAATCCCGACATAGTCAACGTATTCAATCAGGTATTCAGCTATGTGTTGGTGCTAAACTAAATCCTTTAAAAATACACATTGAGAGTTTCAAATACACTAAAATCTACAAATATGTAAATATACATATGTATAGAAGCTTGGGTGCATTCATTCAATCAATCAATTCAATGATTCTACTTTGATAAGTACTAACAATAGAATGTAGGATATCGGTTGAGTCTAACTCTAATCAAAAAACTATTTTAGGATCTTGTGGGTGAGAAAGCGAGACAGCATAATCAGTTTTCCTGTTCTGGAGAAATGCAACCTATTTTAGGTCATTAATTAAAAACTAAGACAAGAGATTTCTTTTTTCTGTTTCTCATTCCTTTTCTTCTATATAACATACTAGCTGTGCCCTGCCACGCGTTGCTGTGGCCCCTTGGAATTGCACTGAATAGCTTCGCTGTTTCAAAGTCTGCCCGCTTTGTATATAGGGACCTCCTTCGTTGGGCTGGTTGAATGGGACGGAGTGGCCTGATGGTGGGGGAAATCTTGGTTGGGCAGGTTGAAGAGCAGTGAATAGTCTCAGTGCAGCAGGTATGAATGTTGGTATTCATTAACTTGATTAGTATTGAATGGGCTTGCCGCTCCCAAGCCTGGATGCTTCCTGGCTGAGGGAATCCTTTGTTGGGAGGTGATATTTTCCTGTCTGGAATTCCCTTGTCTTCTGAGTGTTATTTAGTGTCCCGATTTTAGAGATTATATTGTTCTGTATTCTTATTAGATCAGAGTAATTATTGCATATTATATGTATATTCTTATATTATTGTTATATTATCTGTTTAGAACCAGAGGTAGGAAAGCTGGGGGCCCCAAAAGCAGCGAAGGGAAGGCGAGGGGCGGTGGGGGGGAGGGAGGAAAGCTGTGGTCCCCAAAAGTGGTGAAAGCAAGGTTCGGTCAGGGGGGGGGGAGGAAGAAAGCCGCGCCACCCAAAGCGGAGAAGGGAAGGTGAGGGGCGGTGGGGGAGGAAAGTTGCGGCCTGCAAAAGTGGCGAAGTCAAGGTGAGGGCTGGTGGGGGGGAGGGAGGAAAGTTGCAATCCCCCAGAGCAGCGAAGGAAAGGTGAGGGGCCGGGGGGGGGGAGAGGGAGGAAAGGTGTGGTCCTCAAAAGTTCCCTTCCCTCCTTCAAAGTCCTCAAAAGTTCCCTTCCCTCCCTCGAAGTTTTTTGTGGTCCGCAGTTTGTGATCCATTTCCCCTGGTGAGGACCGTGAGGGCCACCATTTCCCACAGACCTTGCTCTTGAAGTGTGAGGTCCTCTCTTCAGGTGCGGCGGTTTCCCTGTTGTTGGTTCGTATTCAGTGGCGGGGAGGGGGGGAAAGGTGTGGAGCCGAAAAGTGGCAAGGAGAGGAGAGAAGAAGCAGGAGAAGTTCCTGGGAGGATTGAAACCTTGTCGTTGAGGGTCGCTGGTTGAGGGGGGGGGGGGTTGGGGGCTGTTCTGTCCTCATGCGGGGCCCATTTTGGCGCAGGCACACATGGTATATTCCGTTTTTTGGGGTTTTTTAGGCTCTGTGGAGGTTTGTGACGTGATATTTTGTGGTTTCAACCTCGATTATGGATTGTGTTGTGAAATTTCGAGGTTGGGGAGTGTTTAGTTTTGTTGTTTTGCTCGGTGCCAGGATTTCATCACTCTTTTATATATATAGATAGATAACAGACACACACAGACACACACATACAACAATTGTCTAATGTTTACAGTCTTCTTTGATAAACATAAGTACTTATGAAAGGCTGGAAATATTCAAATGGACTTAAAGTAATTCATTATTATATTTTGCATTTGAAGTGGTGATGGAAGCTGCAGTACTGGTGCTTAATGTACTTAACACATTCTAGAAACAAACCAATACATTAATGAACCTCTTCGGGTGTCAAGTGTCATAAACATGCCACTAATTATAAGGGACATTTGAAATATGCAACTGAAGACCAGTTGAGAGACAGCCAGAGCCTTCCCCACTTTTCTTATTCAGCAAGAGCTGAGAAAAGACTCTGTTGTGACTAGTGGAGTCGGGACTGTGTGTGCATCTACATTGTAGAATTAATTGCCTAGGCTCAATGCTATGGAAATCTGGGATTTGTAGTTTGGTGAGCTGCCTGTACTCTTTGGCAAAGAAGGGCCTTCTGAAATAGTGTGGGTACCTCACCAAACTACAAATCCCAGAATTCCATAGCATTGAGCCTAGGCAGTTAAAATGGTGTTCAACTACATTAATTCTGTCTTTTAGATGCACTCTGAGATAGATCTTGTGGCTTCCTTATAATTTTAGGATGTCACAATGCTGAAATGCTCAAAACAAACTTGTTTGCTGACAGAGTGGCAGGGGAAACCCATCAGTTCACATGCAGTGATGGATCCAAAGATTTTGCTTTTCACCTTCCTACATTCCCTTAGAGCAGTGGTTCTCAACCTGTGGGTCTCCAGCTGTTTTGGCCTACGATTCCCAGAAATCACAGCCAGTTAACCAGCTGTTAGAATTTCTGGGTGTTGAAGGCCAAAACATCTGGAGACCCACAGGTAGAGAACCACTGCCTTAGAGCTTGACAGCTACGTTTTGATGATGCTATGCAGTCACAGGAGCCATATATTACAAATTTCCTTGTTCTCAGCTGGGAAGTTGTATTGCCAAGTATTATATGCCTTCTAGGTAAACAGATGATTCACAGATGAACACAGGACTTTAAGTGACTGGGTTTCGTTGCTGTACAAGAGTGAGAACATATGCATTGCAGAAGCTACATTTGTCCCACTCACTTCCTCCTGACTACTATTTAGGGGGGATCCTTGCTGTCTAGGAATATCTATGTGATCAATGATGATATGAAACATCCTGTGTGCTGAGTCCAGTAGCACCTGTGACCATTACTCAAATCTGTAAGGATTTAGAAACTATTGTACATCTGCAACCCTGCAACTTCTTTTTCCTTTTAAATATATGTGTGTGAATCATATAGTTGCTTAGCAGCTGTACTGATTGGCTTTAATAACAAAACAATAAGGCATGTAGAATATAAGTGAAAAATTGAACTTTAAAGAAAAATGTGAAACCAGTACATGCAGATGTAGTTTGTTTGATACTAATTTGAAGGAAAATATGTTTTGGAATGCTTGTACTAGACATTCATTCATAATACATGAATTTTCATAACAATTTAAGATACAAATTTTGAAGGTTGGCCTGTAAAGTAGGCCCTCGGTATATGCTAAGTTTTGGTTCCGGGACGTCTTGTGGATACCAACATCCGAGAAAGCTCAAGTCCCATTATACATAATAGCGTAGTAAACTGGGCCACATATATAACAGCAAAGTCAAGGTTTGTCTTTTGGATTAAAGATACCAGAAGATGACATATAGTTCAACTGGGTTTATATTTTTAGCATTAATAATGAGACCAAGCTTTTCATTGACGAAGAAAGTGCAATATGGAACAAAGAAAAGCCAGAAAGAGAAAGGCAGAGATGTTGGTGGTCCTGGAGCTAAGCATATATTTGCACTGAGTAATGATAATCATGATAATGTAATATTAACAGATAATAAATAGTGACAACAGGAAACTTTGATTACTACTCAAGAGTGATATATTATCCTTTGTCTTCATGCAAACCCTCCCACAAGAACAAATTGAATGAATGCTTTGGATGATTAAGGGAGTACGTAGTCCTAAATACATACTTTGTCCCATAGTCTGTAATTAATTTCCAATGGAATTTGTTCTTTTTAGCCTCCTTGATTTTGAATATGTGCCTTGAAAAAAAATCTATACTGTCTCTCAGAGGCTTTCTATGGCTTCCCAAAGGAAAATCACCATTGTTAGTGTGTGTGCTAATTTCATTTGATATGGTGATTCTGTGCTGCCATGAATACAATTTAAAATATCTAAGATGTGAAAGATACTTGAAACTTTTGGACCCCTCCTAAAAGAAAACCAAAACCAACAGTTAACAGTAGATTATAGACATTGTTGCTTCCCCCCTCCTCTTTGGCTCTTTTTGTTTCCTGCCAAATTTCAAGGCTTCCTAATTCCAAAAGTGTAGATCTTAAATTCTGCGGATGCGGATCAAGGAGCTTTGTCACTTTTTGCATCATTTTGTAGAGCGGTGCGCCAGCTGCTCCTAAAGAAATGATTTGGAAAGTACGCATTTCCTCTCTTCTGCTACACAGCCCTATGGTCTTCTTAATCATGTTTGTCTATCCAGAGGAAGCTCAATAAGCAAGGCAGATTGATTTCCTAATTATTCCCAGCAATGGATTTGTCCCCACCCCCACCCCCCCCAAAAATTAGTTGCATAATGGCTCAGCGTTTTTTGTGAGATTTGCATCTCACCTGGACATTTCTTCTGAATCAAGTCTCTCTCTCCCTCCCTCCCTCCCTCCCTCCCTCTCTCTCTCTCACACACACACAGAAATTCCCTTTTCTCTCTTGCTAATTCTTTAATTAGGTTAATGGCATTCACCTAGAAGAGCCTCCAGGTCCTGTATTTCATCCACTGAATCTGAACTGTCTGGCATTATAATAATTGTGTGCTGCTTTCGTACACATTTTAGCATCCAACTTCTGAAGCTACTTGTCAGATGCTATTAGTTAATTCTGAGTAATCTGCCACCAGCCAAATAGCCTCCTGCTAATTACCACTTATTTAGAAGACTGGGTATGTTATTTAGAGGGGTACATGTACTAGGATAACTGTCCTGAGAATACGGCTGAGCATCGAATCAGGTCATGGTGCTTCCATGATTATAGAGGCTTTTTAAATTGCATTTTGTTGAGGTCTCATTGTACCTTTTAACAGGATCAAGCATCAGAAACTGAATGCAGAAGCTCAGGTCTTAAGAACAACAACCAAGGTGGATGTGGCTGCATAGCAATGTAATGCTTATATGTAAATACAATTTTGAGGTAGTGCCTTCCACCCGTGGCACTTTAGATCATTATACTATTTCCACTGTTCCTTAGGCTATTCAGTTAAACCGAGGCTGTTCTGTTTTGATCCTAAGCACTGCGGCAACAACAACAACAACTGCAAGGCATAGCTTCCTTCATATCTGCAACTGCAGCTGGGTCACTGAAGAGAAAGTACAGTTTCTAAAAACTCCACGTATTTAACAAAATGTGAATTAAAATGTAAATGTGAATTAGCATCTCACTTGAAAACTTCAAATGCAAGATATACAAAGGGGATTTCAAGCTATGCTTCTTGTTGCTCATTTGTGCTTTTGCATATTCATAAGATGTGACTTGGCAACTCAGTGTTTTGAGATGTAAGCAAGCAAGATTTTCAGCTGTAGTGAAGCTGCAGTTGTTAGTTACTTCAGTACAGAAGTTTCATTGTTAATGGCAGAACAGCAAATTGCAAAGTCAGGGCAAATGTCAGTAGCTTACAGGTGAAAATATTAAGTTTTAAAAAACTATTAAAATTAACAGTAAAAATAAGATTTCACATCAAAAGTGAGAGATAACCTTCAAGTATAAGAAGCAATATAAATCATAAACATATTTATAGTTCACTTAAGAAGAAAAGGAAAAAGGACTAACATTAAAATATATAAAGATTAAGGATGGAGCCATTTATATCTCTTAATCATAGCTGTGATCTTTTTTCAATCTGAAATTGAAGGATAACAAAACTATTACATATACCTTTTAAGACATGTGAATATGTTTTGAAACCAAATTTTTATTCCCTTTGCCTACTCAGGAATATAATTAGGTAATCACATTGTAAACATTTTGCTTTGTTCTGTTTCTTAAAAGTGTGTAACAGTCAATGAGCACTAATATGCTTAGCATTTTCTCATGAGTTCTAATGATAGAAGACTGTCTGAGATTATATCAGAGAAGTATATGTAAAAGTGCATTGTACTATTTCTATATATTCTGAAAATAATAAAATGGTAAAAGCTATTTAGAAAGTACTGATAAAAAGCCTTTTAGTCAGTAAATAGGAGAGCTTATATGGTATAGTGGGAGCATTGGACTATGACTCTGGAGATCAGAGTATGAATTCCCGCTTAGCCATGAAAAACCACTTGGGGACCTTGAGCAACCTCCTTCTGAATAAACATTACCAAAAAAACTCATGATAATTTGCCTTAGAGTCACAGGAAGTTGGAAACAATGTGAAGCCACCTATCAACAACAGCAACAACAACCCATAGATAAAACAAAAGACTCATAGACAGTTCCAAAATTCTTGCCATTTTATTCATCATATATGGAGGTTGCATTTCAATTATTAATGTAAGGATTTATTGTACAAGATTTTGTTATTTAGTTAGTCAGTATATAATGCTCGGTGCTTATACATCATAGAAAGAAAGTGGCAAATTGGGTGTTTGATCGTTGAGGTCTGGGACTATGGTAAGACATTTCCACCTGATGCCAAGGATGCCATCCCAACCCTGAACAGCTGTGATGGACTGAGTGAAGAGGAACAAATTTAAATTGAATCCAGACAAGATGGACATACTACTGGTCAGTCGCAGAACTGATCAAGGTATTGGGTTGCAGCCTGTGCTGGATGGAGTCACACTCTCTCTGAAGGCGCAGGTTCACAGTCTGGGGGTCCTCCTGGACTGCGCTGACAGCGCTGACCTTGGAGGCCTAGGTGTTGGCTAAAGCTTGTGCGCCAGCTGTGCCCATACCTTGAAAAGCCCGATCTGGTCATGGTGGTACACGCCTAAGTCACATCCAGACTAGACTACCGTAACGCGCTCTACATGGGGCTGCCCCAGAAGAGCATTTGGAAACTGCAACTGGTACAAAGGTCAGCAGCTAGACTGCTCACGGGAGCACGATACAGGGAAAGAACTACCTTGCTCCTAAAGTAGCTACACTGGCTACCAGTTTGTTTCTGGGCACAAATCAAGGTGCAGGCTTTAGCCTATAGAGTCCAAAACATTTCAGGTCCAGCCTACTTGAGGGACCGCATCTCCTACCAACCCACATGAGCCCTGAGATCATCAGGAGAGGCCCTCCTCTCGGTCCTACCACCTTCACAAGTACAATTGGGGGGAACAAGAGATAAGGCCTTTTCGGTGGTGGCCCCGCACCTCTGGAACTCCCTCCACAAAGAGTTACATTTGGCCCTCTCGTTATTGGCCTTCTGCTCCAAAGTGAAAATCTTTTTATGGAAGCAGGCCTTCCCAGACAACACATAATAGCAGCTAGCTCGGCTTCGAGTTGGTTAGTTTAATGTTTTAACTTTTTAGGACAACCTCAATTGCCTGAGGAATAGGGATTTTAATGACAATGATATGTGATTATTTCGATGCTTATTTATATTTATGTAGCTTGTGTTTTATCTAATGTGTGGATTTATTGTTTGTATGTTGGGTGGGTGGGTTGTAGTTGTCTTTTTATTTTTGTACACCACTTTGAGTCCCATCTGTGAGAAAAAAGCGGGAAAGAAGTAAATAATAGTTTTATCTATGGTTGTTTTTAAATTGTATTATTTTGATTTTATGCTATATGTGTTGAGGGGGGGGGGGTGTTATAATTTTATGTGACTTGTTTTATACTTTTGCACTGCTTTTATCTGTTGTATGTTATATGTGCACCCTGGAATGCCTTGAAAGCCGCTCTGAGTCTCTTCGGGGAGATGGTGGCAGGATATAAATAAAGTTTATTATTTATTTATAATTATAATATTAATAATACTATGCCAAAGTACTAAATCTGATGTTCTCTATAGAATTAGCCACCCTGATAGTTTACTTGCCATGTAGGATATTTTTGTCTCATACAGAAAATGATTCATACAAAAGATGTTTCCCAAATAGTGCTTCTGGGGGTGGTTAAAATATTATTTTTTACTATAGTATTTGCATTGGCTGCTCAATAGTTGGAAATTGCCGGACAATTTATATGGATTGTAAAGCAAATTAAAGAGTAACAAAGCAACAAAATACACCATTATAACTCTACTTTTGTAGTATTACAGACCACTTTCAGTTTTGTTGAATAGTGCCCTGAACAAAATGGTTGGTAGATCAAATTTTCCTCCTTTCCCACCATTCTTTACAGCCCCTGTACAGCACTTCCTATGCAGAACTAAAACTCTGGTCCCAGAAGATTGGATTTAGGCCTTTAAAACCACTTTAGCTACTAAGGCTCAATGCTGTAGAATTCTGGGGTTGTACGTAGTATTGAGAGATATTTAACCTTCTCTGTCAAGAGCTGTGGTTGCAAACTACAAATCCAGGATTCCATAGAGCCATGTCTGTTAAAACACCATCAGTTACTATAACTCTACAGAGCTGTGGTCTTTTGGACTTCCATGTACTATCCTTCAGCTGGTTTGCTTTTCTCTTCTCAGTGATTTGTCTGACTCTTCTGCATGGATTCAAGTTGCAGATGCACATGTTAAGTAGTGCCCAGGTTATCAATGGTAATGAGAAAATTTCCAGCAAATGGTAGTTGCATATTGAAACTTATAAAATAATTCTTTGTAGTTTTTTTGTCTACTATCAACAATCCCTTTACGATACAATAGTTTTCTGTACAAACATTCACCATTTTCACACATACATGCATCTTATGGTCCTTACAAATTGTAATTGATAGCTACATGTTATAAATGTTATTTTATTGTTATTTTTAGGCCTGTAACATATTTATGGGTTTCCTGTCAGGAAGATGTTTAAGATATAAAATCCATACTTAGCCAGAAGGTTCATTGCATGACCTTCAGCAAATGGGTTCTTAATCTTCATTTCATATTGTAAATCATAACGGGCTATGCCAAAGGGTTAGTATGAAGGTTGTGTGCCCACAAGTTTACTGGTAATGGTTGCAGAATGAATTGCACAGGAAAATAACATAGTTCTGTTAAACAGAGATGTTCTGGAACAAGGCAACTTTCATAATCTAAATAGACACTACAGGATCAGAAAAGGAAAAAGTCAGAAGGGATCACACCATCTGCTTGATTGTAGCTTCACATTTCTGCAAGTCACTTCACATTTCTGCGAGGACTTATTTATCTTATCTTTTATCCCCACAGTGAAGATGTCTGCAAACGAGGGTTCACTGTCATCATTGATATGAGGGGGTCTAAATGGGACCTGATCAAGCCTCTCTTGAAAACTCTTCAGGAAGCTTTCCCTGCAGAAATCCATGTTGCCCTGATAATCAAGCCTGATAACTTCTGGCAGAAGCAGAAGACAAATTTTGGAAGTTCAAAATTTATCTTCGAGGTAAGACGAGGAGCCTTATCTGATCTGGAAGGAGATGTAAGAATTGGTAAGATCATACAAACTCCACAAACACCTAGCACAGCCTACTATATTAAACCCAAAGCTAAGCCTAGTACATACCCTGTTTCCCCAAAAATAAGACATCCCCTGAAAATAAGACCTAGTAGAGGTTTTGCTGAATTGCTAAATATAAGGCCTCCCCTGAAAGTAAGATCTAGCAAAGTTTTTGTTTGGAAGCATGCCCGCTGAACAGAATACCAGAGCATGCAGGATCGGTAAATGTACATACCATAGATTGTTGTACATGGAAATAATGGTAGTAATAAGAAATTCTTGATAGAATTCACAGTTTGTCTGGTTGTGCTGGTTTGTGATGACAAACCATGTTCAATTTTCTTGTTCAACAATGTGAATTCTTCTTCATGGAAAAATAAGACATCCCCTGAAAATAAGATCTAGTGCATCTTTGGGAGCAAAAAATTAATATAAGACACTCTTATTTTTGCGGAAACACCGTATATCTTTTAGTTTATTCTTTGTTGGTGCTGAGGTACATCAATGAATGAGCCAAATGAATGAGGGAAGGTTATTAGTTAGTGTCAATTACATTTATGGACTTCTGTGCAATTCATCTCAAGACACTAAGAACAAAAATACTGATGACCGTGCATGATAACTTGAAAACAAGATGCTGTCCTTGGATGATGAGGGAGGGATGTCCATGGAAACTGTGTTGCTATGGTGGCGGTTCTTGCAGAAAAATCTGCTCCTTTACTGATTCTTTCGACACTTCAGCAGCTCCAGAAGTAGATAGGTTTACATTTATATTGTGTCTAGAGGACAGAGTCAGTCACAAGTTGTTGGTAAGCAAAACGGCAGCAAGATTGACACTTGACTGACTAATGTAGATTCCAGGAGCTTTCTGTCAACAAGAGAGGTGACCCAACGAGCCCCCTTGTCATTAATTCAGAAATGCTTTTGCAAATTATTTTTCTATTTTCCTGGAAAAACTGAATGAGCAAGCTCTGATTTTGATTGGTTGCATTGGAAATAGAAGAGAATGTGACAGCTGATAGGCTCTTGCCTTATCTTAGCACATCCCTTCTCCCTTCTTGATGAAGTCTGATAATGTATTCTCATTCATCTCTGATTCTCCAGGGAGAATCCCATCTGAATAATAAATGCATCTGCAGAATGCTTTAAACAAAAAGGCCTCCTGTCATATCTTTGTCGGAAAAGCCAATTGTGGCAGAGGGAGAATTTTCTGAAGTAGATTTAAAAACCAGGTGGGAAATCTGCATTGACTTACTGTGTGCCAAATTTAATTATCCTCTTGAATCTTTAAAGGAACACTGTTAAATTAGCAGGTTCTAGGAAATTCAGGTGTTTAAGAAAGGTTTAGTATATGTCAGTAATTTGGTCAATAATGGAAAATATGGTATACTGCAAGTGATGATTATGATGACGACAATGACAAATTATTATTATTATTATTATTATTATTATTATTATTATTATTATTATTTCTGACACAAAGACAGAGTATGACACAGCAAATGAGATGATTATGATGGATTTCATATTATTATTATTATTATTATTATTATTATTATTATTATTATTATTATTCATTTCTCTCCCGGTTTTCTCCCGTGGGTGGGATTCAAAGCAGTGTACAACATATAAAATTCATACAAATACTTCTGACCATAACATATAATCAGTTAAAACATCATATCCCGATATAAAAAACCCAATTAACATATCAAATAAAACAATTTTTAAAACTTACAGCAAGTACCATTTAAAGATATCCATAACCTCCGGCCACTTATCTGGCTCTCCCCAAGGCTTGAAGCAGGTTACATCATAATTAAAATACAATAGTAAAATACAATTCATGTAAAACACATAAACATAGGATTAAAACACATATTAAAATCATTCAAATCAATGAAACATCAATTTAGATTTTATAATTTGAAATTGACTAGATAGATTCCATAATTGTGAAAAGGTCGCCTACTTATTCCAGAGATTTTGTCTTTTAAGGCAGTGGTCTAGCTCTGAAGCTCAAGGCGATTTGGATGAGTGAAGATTTTCTCTAATTACAATAATTAAAATGCTATCTTTTATTGCTCTTATATTTTGTTCCTCAGTTCACTGTTTTGCCTACTTCAGATCACCTCTCTATGTAATGAGCACAATTTTATCATGAAACAATAAATTTATTCTCAAGCTGAAAGGCAGTGAATGTGCTGTGAGGAGAGGCAAGTAACAAATAAGATTGATGATGATGATGATGATGATGATGATCAGATCTTCCTGTTTATAATCCATTCTTCCCCATCTTAATTATTCTAATGAGGCAACTCTTGAGGCAACTCATAAACACACACTCACACACAAACTAACTTATTTTCAGGGTTTATTTAATCTTTCTAAATTCTTTTTCATCATTGAAGTATAATAAATATATGGTTATACTGTTAGAAATATGGCCCCTACATAAGATTGCATGAATTCCAATTTCTGTAGTGCATTTATTTTCTGTTTGGCAATTAGTGTCAGCAAATGTCAGAAATGGAGGCCTGAAAGTACAAGGTAAGCAGAGTGCAGTATCTTTGTTTTGAGTAGTGTGACAAATTTACAGTATTTGAAACCGAGTCAATTACTCTTTCTGACATCTACCTGAACATTCAGGTGCTGCACAACTTAATCTGAAAGTAGTTCTCATTGCTTTGAAGTATTGGCAGTTTAGTATTGACACTCAAGATGAGTTCTTACATGGCCTATCTTACTAATCTGTCATCTGTTCCAGATTCTCTGGTGGCTCAAGTTCTGACAAGCACACATCATCTTTCTGTATGATGGGGCTATGAAGGAATGTACACGGTACAAATGGGAATGTATTTTTCATTTAGTAATTGAATTCAACTCTCTCATGAATATCCATACTCTCAAAAGTAAACAATATCACTTGTAAGGTTAAAAAGCAAAACAAAAAAGGAATGTCGGAATGGGTAAACTTGAGAGTAGCAGGATATATTTCATTATAATTATTTTTGTAAGAATGAGAAGGATACAGGTGTTTTAAAAAGTAGCATTCAGGATAAAGAGGACTTTTTCAGTGCCCATAAGGGAAACATGATCCTGCTATGTGGGATGTAGGTACTAGAAGACTCTTGTTTTCATCTGCAAGCTCTATTGGTATATCCATCCTATTATGAATTCTATGCTTGCTTTTTCAGATGGAATCTACAAAATTCATCAGTCTGTTTTCCTGCCTATACAAAGCCCAAATATGTTAGAATGGTTTTACTTCTGGGATGACAGTCAGTGTGATGGAGAGCCTAAAGCACAGAAGCGGCTTCATGGAAAAATTTAGCTCAAACTCTTGCTTAGCTAAAAAATCACTGGGTGGTTTTATGCAACACATTCCCATTTTAAGGTCTGAATTCCCCACCCGCAAAATTGAGATAAAAATAAAGTATTCCCCAGGATTGTTGAAAGAGCAAACCAGGAACAAAGCATGTTATGAATTAGACGTTCCCTGTGGAGCAGGGTCTGAAAACATATGCCCCTCCAGAGGTTGGTGGAGTGGACCTACCAGCATTCTTCATTAGGTTGCTTGGTTGCTGGGAGTTACAGTTTAGCAGTGCCTAAAGAATGGCATGATCTCAACTCAAATAAAACAATAGTTGTAAACTTTTTCACTGTGAGTTGTAGGTGGCTCTCTATATCCACTGTAGGTTATTATGTAAATACCCATATGGCATTTAGAGTGTGTATTAATTTGGCTTAATTATAGTTAAGAAGGGTTGAAAAATAGCAGCCATATGGAAGCATGTGCTCTGCCTGTGGGAAAAGTTAGCTGGAATAATCTGAAAGAAAATAAGGAGCAGTTAAATGTATATTTTGGCAGGATAAGACACCTGCTTCCAGTCGCACGCCTGAAACCAGTATAATGGCCGTATAATTCAAATAGCAGAACCCAGTGTAATATCACATAACCACTTAGGAGAGTATTCATGCCAGAATAGCTAAGGGCAATGGGGAAGATTTATATTTAGGATGATGCACAGACTACACACTTCAGGTTAAAAGGATACACTGCAGAAACTTCATCCAAAATTATATTTCTAATGACTACTTTCAGCTTCAAAAATGCCAGTGGGTCAAGAAATGTTTGCTGCTGTAATCAAATGAAGGAATGCATTCTTAACCCTTATGCAAGGAATGTATAATGAACATAGTCCCCAATGCTCTCTAAAGAGCCTCTTTCAGTGAAATATATAAGTTTAAAAACAACCCATTAACATAGCATCCTTCTCATAAAAAGCCAGTGTGTGGTGCCAAGCCATTGGCTAGAATAATGATGTTGGATATGGGGAATCTAGCTTTCACATCCTGCTACGTGGGTTGTCTTGACCAACGCACATATTGCTTTTGAAAGGCACGTTTCCACAAAAAGGTTTGTAGAAGAAATAGGAGCCGAGGGAGCTCTGCTTTGAAGAAATGTGTAGGATATTGTGCAGGACTTTGTGTATTCTTTTCAGTATGGATTTCTATTACTCATATGATACTACTCATAAGCAAGGTTTGCATGGGCTGTGTCTTTGAGTGCTTAGGTATTTCCATTCAGTAGAGATACTGAAAAATAGTTCACCTTAACTGGATATTCTACAAGATCTCCAACTGTAAAATGCAAATTTTACACATATAAATTCTTAGATCGGTGGTTCAAATCTAAGGAGCAGGGTGAGTTCCCACTGTTAGCTCCCGCTTCTGACAATCTAGCAGTTCGAAAACATGCATATGTGAGTAGATCAATAGGTACCACTCTAGCGGGAACATAACTGCACTCCATGCAGTCATGCTGGCCTCATGACCTAGGGGATGTCTACGGACAACAAGTGTCTCTTCCACTTAGAAATGGAGATGAGCACCAACCCCCAGAGTCGGACACTTAATATCAGGGGAAAACCTTTACCTTTACCTAAATTCTTAGGAGATTGGTTTTGGAAAGCACTGTAAAGTGTAGAAAGAATTGGTGGAAAAATCATTGGTCATGACACTAGTGCAAATTATTGTATCTTCTAAAAGTAATGTAAAAATTGTCAACAACATTAGGCTTTAGGCTATCTAGGAGGAAAGGGCAGTAATGTTCTTGCAATGAAACTTGGGAAAATGAATTTTTGAACTCCAATTCCCAGAATATACATACATAGAGGGACATGTTTGACTCCATTCCCATTCCTTCTCTGTGGATTCTGAAAAAATAATCAAATACATGTTATAATATACTGTATTGTGCTCTATGTGGAATTGTTCTCTATGTGAAGAAGATTCAGAAGTGGTAACTAATGCAAAATGCAGTAGCTTGACTGCTGATTAGAATACCATATTGACAGCACATAATGCTGGCCTTAAAATTATTGCATTGGATGTCAGTGTTTCTTTCCCTGAAAATGAGATCTTATTTCAGAATCTTTCTCTATCCTTAGACAAGCATGGTCTCTGTGGAAGGCCTAGCAAAATTGGTGGATCCCTCTCAACTAACCGAAGAGTTTGAAGGAACTTTGGATTACAATCATGATGAATGGATAGAGCTGAGAGTCTCCTTGGAAGAGTTTTTTAACAGTGCCATCCATTTGTTATCCAGATTAGAGGACCTTCAGGAAATGTTGGCTAGGAAAGAGTTTCCAGTGGATGTGGAGGGCTCAAGAAGACTGATAGATGAACACACACAGCTCAAGAAGAAAGTAATTAAAGCTCCAGTAGAAGAATTGGACCGTGAAGGTCAGAGGTTGTTACAGTGCATAAGGTGCAGTGATGGTTTTTCTGGTAGGAACTGCATTCCTGGCAGTGCAGATTTCCAAAGTCTTGTGCCAAAGATCACCAGCCTTTTGGACAAGCTGCATTCAACACGGCAACACTTGCATCAGATGTGGCACGTCCGGAAATTGAAACTGGACCAATGCTTTCAACTTCGCCTTTTCGAGCAGGATGCAGAAAAGGTAAGGCATAGCTTTTTTCACTTTGAATGTTACTAAGAAACCTCATGGCAACTCTAACATTCTAGCCAAATGTATAAGTTTTTGCAATTAGCAACATGAGGAATTAATCGAGTATATAAACCTCAAGTTGCTAGCAAATGTATTTTATGTGAGTTGTAAAGCAAAATCACTGAACTAATTGTTGGAAGTAGCAAGCAGAATGAGAGCCAAGAATAACTCACCTCTGGCTGTTCTTATGAAAATTGATCTGCTTTGGGTATACTCGAGTAGACACAAGGCACCCAAAATTAAACCTTGTTGCTTTCCAACAGGCCTTATAGCAGAACTGGATGATATGTTGAGAATTAAGGGCCACTCAATTCAGAACAGTGGAACAGTTTCCACTTGGGTGAAAATAGAAAAGCCAGACTTTTTAGGACAAGTGATAAGCAAATTGTTTACATATTGAGAAAATCGGTCTATATGTGTGGTGTTGATAGTCTTTAATGTAGTACACTAAGTAAAACAAGAGTGTAATCAATGCAGGGTAGCCACAGCCACTAAGTGGTAGATAGAACAATTATGTAGCCATGTCTTTTAACTATGAGAGTCAGCAAAATCAATACTTGAGTTGATCATCTCATGTCATTAGAGTGGGAAAGAATTATACTGCTAGTCAGGACAGAGAATATTGGTCTAGAAAGACTTTTGGTATGATTTAGTGATGGCTATAGAACTATATGTGAATAATTTGGTGAATACAGTACAACTCTCATATTCCATGACTCTATATCCATGATTTCACTTACCCACAGTCCAAACAATATTCCCCCTCTCCCTGAAGTATTTGTGAGCCTCTCGAGGTCCTCCAGTGCAATTCTTTTATATCACTATCAATAGCTTTCACTATTAACCACGATTTCAGGTATCTGGAGCAGGGGCTGTCATGGAACATATCCTCCATGGTGATGGGGGTCTTGCTGTGTTACTATTTACTGTGGAAATGTTGACCCTTTGTAGGGCTGTTTTCTTCCAGGAATTTGGACAAACATGTTCTGGATATCTACGTTCAGTGATATCACTGTTCTTCAAGATTATTTAGACCTTCAGCACTTAGTATATGTGGGAACCTATAAGGGTCCATTTACTTCACCTAGTTAATGTGTAGCTACCTCACCTCCTCCCCATAACATTGGTACCGACTCAGACAGTGATACAGCCTCTAGCCACATACTCTCTTCTCAGCAGGTTTACTCAATAGCGCTAGTTATGCTGTCATGAACTGGAAACTGAACCATCTTTGGACTCTAATCACCTGGATGTCTCTTGTGTTTCATCTGACAAATTTTAATAGTATTTAACACTGACAAAGCTCAGAGAATGGTCAGTTCATTAGTGACCCTATGCTGAAAACCTACTTAAACCAGGCCCTGGTCCTACTGCTATTCCAAAAGCCCATAGTTTGTTGGAGAAAGGATGAGTTCTAGTGCTCTTCCTTCAAGGAAGTCTCTTCTCAACATAGGCACGTAAGAGAAAGTGAGGATAGGAAAATAGCCAAGCTTATTACTTATTCCTGCCACATAAAATTGCTGTTTCCCTTTTCGCCTTCTGTTTTGGAGAAGCGATAACTATGTCAGATCTGTGCCATTGTGTATGCTGTCTTTGACAAGAATCTTTAAAGGAAGAATTGGACCTTCCCTCAAGCACAGACTATTCACTCCAATTGTTCTGGGACTATTGCAGAGGCTAGTGTTTCATCCTGTGAAAATGATACCTAATGCCTTTTTTTAAAAAAAGCAGGTGGCTTTCCTATCCATTCTTTTTTTAGTTTTCTGTATTTCTCCAGATTTTCCAAAACTCCTGCATGCACAGCTAAGGCATGCCTATATATTTTATGGACATTATCAAGGCCTTCTGGTGAAAAGGATGTCTGGCTCATATGAATAATGTTGTCAGGTACTTCCAATATCACCAAGTTGCTTGCTGAATTACAGAATCATAGAATCATAGAATTGGAAGAGACCTCATGGGCCATCCAGTCCAAATCCCTGCCAAGAAGCAGGAAATCACATTCAAGTCTCATCCCCGACAGATGGCCATCCAGCTTCTGCTTAAAAGCCTCCGAAGGAGCCTCCACCATGCTCCGGGGCAGAGATTTCCACTGCCGAACAGCTCTGTCTCACAGTGAGGAAGTTCTTCCTAATATTCAGGTGGAATCTTCTTTCCTGTAGTTTAAAGCCATTGTTCTGCATCTTTGTCTCCAGGGCAGCAGCAAACAAGCTTGCTCCCTCCTCCCTATGACTTCCCCTCACATCTTTATACATGGACCTCATCATGTCTCCTCTCAGCCTTCTCTTCTGCAGGCTAAACATACCCAGCACTTTCAGTCACTTCTCGTAGGGCTTGTTCTCCAGACCCTTGATTGTTTTACTCGCCCTCTTCTGGACACCTTCCAGCTTGTCAACATCTCCTTTCAATTGCAGTGCCCAGAACTGGACACAGTGTAATTCTAGCCTTCGACTGTGTGGTTCATAATAAATTGTGGCAAGCTCTTGGTAATATGCAGCTACCAAGTCACCTTTTCTGTGTCCTGAGGAATGTGTATCACAACCAAGTAGCCACAGTAAGAACAGACCATGGAACAACAGACTGGTTCACGATTGGGAAAGGAGTACAGCAGGGCTGTATACTCTCACCCTATCTATTCAACTTGTACGTAGAATACATCATGTGACATGCGGGGCTTGATGAATCCAAGGCTGGAGTTAAAATTGCTGGAAGAAACATTAATAACCTTAGATATGCAGATGATACCAGTCTGATGGCTGAAAGCGAGGAGGAGCTGAGGAGCCTTATCACCAAGGTGAAAGAAGAAAGTGCAAAAACTGGGTTGCAGTTAAACATCAAGAAGACCAAGATGATGGCAACCAGACTGATTGATAACTGGCAAATAGAGGGAGAAAACGTGGAGGCAGTGACAGACTTTCTATTTCTAGGCTTGAAGATTACTGCAGATGCAGACTGCAGCCAGGAAATCAGAAGATGTTTAATTCTTGGGAGGAGAGCAATGACCAATCTCAATAAAATAGTGAAGATTAGAGACATCACACTGGCAACGAAAGTCCACATATGGATGTGAGAGCTGGACCATAAGGAAGGCTGAGCGAAGGAAGATAGATGCTTTTGAACTGTGGTATTGGAGGAAAATCCTGAGAGTGCCTTGGACCGCAAGAAGATCCAGCAGTCCATCATTCAGGAAATAATACCCAGCTGCTCACTAGAGGGAAGGATATTAGGGGCAAAGATGAAGTTCTTTGGCCACATAATGAGGAGACAGAAAAGCTTGGAGAAGACCATGATGCTGGGGGAAAAGGCCACATAGTTAAAGCAATGGTATTCCCCATAGTAACCTATGGATGTGAGAGCTGGACCATAAGGAAGGCTGAGCGAAGGAAGATAGATGCTTTTGAACTGTGGTGTTGGAGGAAAATTCTGAGAGTGCCTTGGACCGCAAGAAGATCCAGCAGTCCATCATTCAGGAAATAATACCCAGCTACTCACTAGAGGGAAGGATATTAGGGGCAAAGATGAAGTTCTTTGGCCACATAATGAGGAGACAGAAAAGCTTGGAGAAGACCATGATGCTGGGGGAAAAGGCAAGGTGGATGAATGGTATCCTTGAAGACACTGGCTTGACCTTGAAGGAACTGGGAGTGGCCACGGCCGACAGAGAGCTCTGGCGTGGGTTGGTCCATGAGGTCACGAAGAGTTGGAAGTGACTGAACGAGTAAACAACAACAACAGACAGTCTGGCAAGTCCTCATCTTTTAAGCATCAGAAGCATTTGGTAAAATGCAGAAATGATGAAGTAGCAATCCTACATACAGTCACTGTCACTCAAGCTACATACAAAAATATAGTGTGCTTAAATTGGTTAGATTTTGCCTTTTCTTTTCTAGTAGGGAAGGAAAGGAGATGAGGCCTTTTAGATTTCATGTGCCCAGATGAAATGCATCCACAGAGAAAGGTTGTAATCTTCTCATGGTTCAAATCTACAGACTGTGATTCAATTAGAGCCACTGTGTGGGGTGGGTTGTCTGAACGACGGGAAGCAGTTCACATAGTGTGCACCCCAGCAGCAGCGATGGTCTGATCAAATCACATTTGGATCTTTGGGATACATTCTCTGGTATTTGCTGTTCAACTTAATTCCATGCCTACTAAAAAGATAGATAACAGAAGACCTTGATTGTGTCTCTGTTGGACAGCTGAAGAAAGTAAGGTTGTTTAAACAAGCCCAGCATTTGTCTGTATCAGATATTGTGGCAGTGCAACACACTGTCAGTATAATAACTTCAAAGTAAAATAAACTAATGGAAATATTTGAGAAATGCTAATGAGTACTTAGATTTTTCTTTAAATGGAAGAGGGAGGGAGGGTAGGGTGGATACCACATACTATACTGGAATAAATACACTTAGAACAAAAAAAAGTATTTATCAGCCTACATTCTGTCTGCAGACCTTCTGGAAATACTTAAGCTTGGCTTTCATCCTGGTCTTTCTTTTCTTTTTTTAGGGAAGAATTTCCCGGTTATTTCACATAGGCCCACGTCAATATTATTATTCCCAACTTTCCAAGTGCCACACATCAGCCAGGATGGCCGTGCTTCACTCTTTTTTTCACTCTTTTTCACTGGTTGTGGAAGTGTTCCCCTTTCCCTCTCTTAGTCAGTGCATTGCTTGGTTTTCCTGTTGTGGCCATGTAGCCATCAGTCATTGCAAACTGCCTCCCTTCTTCTCTTCAACCCATGCCTCCATATGTTCCTGACTCTGGAAAGAAGAGACAACAAGAAGGGTGGCCACGGTGGCAGATGAGGCAGCTCTAGCACTCATTTCCGGCATTGCTGCTGCCCCTCTTTCCCAGTCCTTTAAAAAATATGTCCAGCTAAAAGAGGGTTTTTCCCTCTTTAATTTGCAGTGACTTATGGAACCTTGATTGAGAAAACATGGCCTTAAGGGATCTGAGAAATTAAGGGGCCCTTCATAAGCATTCCTAACGCTAAATTACAAGTGGGGCTCTAGCCTTACCATTCCCTATATTGATATCTGGAGATCAGAGGTGTTGAAATTTTGGGTTCGGTTTATTAAAACATATATGTTTATGCCTGTTGATGCATCCAGAAAGCCCCACGGTGAGGAGACAGGCACCAGCAGGATACTAGTGCTATGTTTTATGTAGTTTGATAGATTTGTTTAATGGTTTTATTGGTACTGCCCTTTTTAACTAGTGGCTACCACGTTCTATTAAGCATTTTACTTAAATTGAGTCAGGTTCTTGTTTAATTTCTGTATGTTTTTTTTTATTTAAATTGGTGTGTCATTAATTTTATAAATGCGGATGTATTTATTTTATATGTTTTGTGTGGCACCATGATGCGCTGTTCTATAAGCCACTCCAAGTCCTTATTGGGAGATGGTGACAGGAAATAAATAAAATTGTTGTTGTTGTTGTTGTTGGGTTTAACACAACTATTGGTTTTAATATGTATTTTTAATATTTCTGTGTTTAATTCTGTTTTAATGTTTATATGTGTTAGGCTTTAATTCACACATTGTTATGGTTTTTCATGTTAGCCACTTTGAGTTTCTTTTGGCAGAAAAAGCAAGGTATGCATATTACTACTACTACAGTACTAATAATAATAGTGTCATTTCATGAGGGTGAAGTCAAGAAAGGTCAGATTATGTCTGAGAGTTGTTGTGTGTGCCTTCAAGTAATTTTTGACTTATGACCCTAAGGAAAGGAGACCCTGTCATGGGGCTTTCTTAGCAAGACTTCTTCAGAGTTGCCATTGCCTTCTTCTGAGAGGGAGGGATTGGTCTTGAGGCAGCCAATGAGTTTCCATGGCCAATCAGAAATTTGAACCCTGGTTTCCAGAGTCACAAGACCTTATCAGATGCAGGGAGAGGACATCTTCTCCCCGCTTCTCTATGCTGCCAGAATGGGGTGCCATAGTACCCAGCAAATGATGCAGGGCTACTTCCAGTGGACCTCTGTTTCAGCAGAAGAGAGAAACGGATCCCAGTGGAATCAGGTGTTTGCCTGACTCCTCATTGATGAAGGGAAGAGGAGGCAAATAGGAAGTGGGTGGAAAAGGGGAAATGATGTGGGAAGAAAGAACATGGACACCAACGGGAGGAAACAGAGCCTGATGGTTCCCTCTGCTTTCCCCCGCTTTACTCCTGCCTGTCTGATAAGGTCCCTCAACACTATTACAGCGCTATTATACCACTTTAATTGCCATGGTAATGTTCTGTGGAATTCTGGAATTTGTAATTTATTGAGGCCCAAGAGAATCATTAAATGCCCCTCCCTGCACTGCAAAAAACAGGATTCCATATGATGTTATCTGGCAGTTAAAGTGGAATATAGTGCCATAAGTGTGCAGTGCAGTGGTTCTCAATCTGTGTATCCCCAGATGTTTTGGTTTTCAACTCCCAGAAATCCTAACAGCTGGTAAACTGGCTGAGATTTCTGGTAATTGTAGGCCAAAACACCTGGGGACCCACAGGTTGAGAGCCACTGCTATAGTGTGACAGGCCCTCAAGACAGATGTTCGGCAGCTGGGTGGACTTCCCATCTGTCCACAAGCTTTTTCTATTATTGATTGATCGGAGATAAGGTGATATCTAGAGTTTATAAGCTGAAATGCTGCTGAACTTGGCTTTACTCCTAACTGTATGTTAATAGAATTGAGCTGAGCTTTGTATGCTTGGCAGAAATAGCATAGGTAATTTTCTAGTGTACCTGGGAAACCCATGTTTGAAGTATCCACCCAGAAGTCAGGCACGGCAAAAAGTGGCTGCTCAAAGGCAGCAGTTTTCTCTCACTGATGGCAGCACTATTGCTGGATGACCCTTCAAAAACAAAAAAAAAGACATCAGCGTCTGCAAGGGACTTTCATGATATTCTACTGTACCATTAGAATCCCATAATTTTCAGTAGAGTTATCAGATTGACCATCTTCCACATAAACCTATCATAAGCAGCTTGGCATGTTGCAGCAACTTTATTAGGGCCATAGGTGGCTCATAGTTTATGATGCCATCTTTCTCTGTGCTTTGTACATTCTCTGTAATTTTTGTGGGATTTCACTTTTTAGCCAGAATATCGCGGAAAACAAAGAGCCACCAAAAAGAAGGGATGTGGCCACGTGGAACAATAAAACATAAATGGAAGAAATGAGAATTTGTCATATGGGTGTAAACAGTGCACAGGAAGACCACACTTGGTTGCAGTTTCTTGTTTTGGAGACGGAGATTCAGAGAACATGCGGAACCAAGAGAATAATAATTAGGCTCTGACCATAACCATTTGAAATACAACTTCCTTTTTGGTCTGCTGTAAAATATAAATTCTGTATGAGGTGTGATAAAATGTCAGTACAAAGCTGAAGACATGATCCTCTGTGATATTAGGAAGCAGTTTATTTTATTACAGTCCATTAAGTGCAGAAGTAGTAAATATTCCTGAGCAAACAGTGAGTGAAAGCCTGTGTGTGAAAAAGCTTCCTTGATATAATTTCCATCTGGTTTTGTGGAGGATGCAACACTTACCAAGTGCACAGTTGTCTTTCTTCCTTCTTTTCTTATGTCTCCCTATCAAACATTAAGAGTGTTAACAAATTGAGATAAGACATCATATACACAGGAACTGTACTGTGCTTTGGTTTGTGATTGCCAATGACAGTTTATTATGCCTTGAATGTTGTGGTTTGGAATTTTAAATTTTTATTGTCATTTGGGGGCTGGGGATCATGTTGCCTTCCAGATGTTGTTGCATTGCATTTCCCTATGGCTCTAGCCACAAGGATTGCTGGGAGTTGCATTCCAGCAACATCTGTAGGGTTGCACAATTCCTAACCTAATTTAAATCAGCAGTGTATGTTATGGATATTTGACATTTATCGCACTTAAAAAACAAGGAAATCATCACAAGAGGTGGGATAAAATCATCAATAAGATTTCAAAACACAAGTAATTTTTATTTTCATCATCAGTAATTAATAGGATTGTTTCTTTTTATTTATTAAATGTTATTTTATTTATTTTTGCTTGCAATTTACTTCAGAAATGGAAGAGCCTTCCCTTGCCCCTTGCATTTTTGAAAAGCTTCTCTGGTTTGGTCAGGATAATTTATTCTGAATAATATGAGATGGAATGCTGGGACTCTCCATATCGGGAACAGGCTGGTGATCATGGGCTTTCAGACAGCAAAGATTATTTTCCAAATAATTTCTCATCAGGGCATTGAGCCATATTTCTAATCTCAATAGGATGCTAAAGTTCAAAGCATGTCTTCTCCAATAGTCTAAAGCAGGGGTCCTCAAACTTTTAAAGCAGAGGGCCGGTCCACAATCCTTCAGACTGTTGAGGGGCCGAATGATCATTTGAAGAAAAAAAATGAACAAATTCCTATGCACACTGCATATGTCTTATTTGTAGTGCAAAAAAAAAAACAACAACAACAACAACGACGAAAGAAAAATACAATATTTGAAAATAAAAACAATTTTAACCAATTCAAACCGATCAGGATTTCAATGGGAAGTGTGGACCTGCTTCTGGCCAACAAGATAGTCAAGTTAATTAGGCTTATTGTTGTTGTGTGCCTTCAAGTCATTTCAGATTTTGGGCGAGCCTAAGTCAAAATTTATTATTTATTTATTTATTTATTTACTACATTTATATCCTGTCCTTCTCACCCCGAAGGGGACTCAGAGCGGCTTACAATTTATATCTATATACAATATATTTTATTATTAGCATAGAACAATATTAGCATTATATATTACTATATTGAATTATACCACTATATTGTAATATTATTAGTAATATTACATGTAATATATAATATATAATTAATATTATATGGTATTATGATTGGTATTACATTGTAATATTTCTATCAATATTATATGTATATAATATTATATTATTAAAACTGATATAAAAATATTATATTATAAAACTGAGGGCAGGGGCCAGGTAAATGATCTTGGAGGGCCGCATCCGGCCCCCGGGCCTTAGTTTGGGGACCCCTGGTCTAAAGTAACCCCTCAAAGCTAGATAGAGTTTGCACTTTAAACATGGTGGATATATCTATTTCTTAGTCAGTCAATCAATCCTATATTGTATTTGAGTAAAACCATTACAAATCCTATAAGGTTCAAGAGACACATGCACATGTGTATCTATATAGAAAATCAGATTAATAAATCCCCTGCATGGTTTATAGCAATGTCTTTCAACTAACATACATGAATACTTTTAGCAGCTTTAGCAAGTAAGGCAGTTTTATGTGAAGGTGTGAGCTACAGTTTGATAGTAGCCAGCATAGTTGAATGGAAGAGCTCTCATCCTTTATAGAGGCCAAAACATGTCACAAGAATCTCTTCCTGGTGTTTTGATAAAGTTGACAATAGCATAAGTAGCATAAAATATCTTGTACCTCATGTACGCTGCCAATACTTTTCTCAGAATGTTTCTGTATCTGCTATTTAAACAGATGTTGGCGTATTTTGGAAACTTACTTCTGTAAATGCAGTTCTCAGAGGGGCAAAGGTAAACACTTGTAAATACTGAACTTTTACGTGTTTGGTTTCAACACATGATACTAATGGGGAAAATAATTGAAGATTTAATTGAAACCAAGTCCTGATCATTATCCAACTTATAGATCATGTCAGTCAGCTTGTTTTGAATGAGTAAATCTTGGATCAGGTTAGTTCAGCCTGCTTTCTCCCATTGCAGTATTTGCCTAAACAAGGCTTAGGGAAGCAGTCCTCTGACATCCTGTTAAAATACGAAAGAGTTGCCATCTTAGCCTTATGTTTTAGAGATACCATGGCTGTCTCTGTCCTTAGGAATGCAGCCATGACTTTTGATATATCTTATCTGTTTAGTGATTCATGTATTCTGAGTTTATTCTGACTCCAGTATTTTGCTTCGTGGTGGTTTTCAACCTTTGGTCCTCCAGGTATTTTGGACTTCAACTTGCAGAAGTCCCAGCCAGCTTACCAGCTGTTAGGAATTGTGGGAGCTTGAGAATCAAAGGTTGAGAACCATTGGGAGTATTTTCAATCATGGTATTACTCGTATATGTCACCTATATTCTGTCTTTTCTCTTTAGGTTTGAAAATTGGCTTTAACATTGAATGAAAGGGAAGATTAATTTGTTATTAATACTATTGGGAAGGCAGAATCATTATCAGCACCCCCTGTAATTAAATCACAACTTTTCAAACAATTTATGGGAGAGAATGGAATGCTTGGTTGTCACTATTATCCCTAGTTGTTCTTAGGCAATTCAAAACTGTTATTTTTATAGTTTTTACCACCCTGAAACTTTGCAGATATTTTGGATTACAATAATTACAATATGATGGGATTTATAATGCAGAGTTTCTTAGGAAAACTCTCCTAAAGTATGAAATACAACATTTTAATTAAGTGTTGTCAAAGACACCCCTTCCACACAGCTGAATGAAATCCCACATTATCTACTTTGAACTGGAATATATAGCAGTGTGGACTCAGATAGCCCATTTCAAAGCAGATATTGTCGGATTTTCTGCCTTGATATTCTGGGTTATATGGCTGTGTGGAAGCTTCATCTTCTCTTCTTTCCATCCTTATTTATCCACACCAACTTGCTTGCTGTTTGCTTACCCTTCAAACTCTGTGTATTGTTGGTCTGCATGGGAAAGAGTGAATATAGAATGATATATTCATTCCAGTTATATGGGACAAGTATTGTACAATACAGAAGTGCAAGTGACTGCAGAGAGCAGCTCAGTAAGCAAGGAGAGGGAATACATAACTAGAAATATTTGAATACCTTTGGGTTCGTCCACACAAATGCAAGGACACAAGAGCTTTTACAGCAAATATTGATGGTTGTCTCTTTTTGGTGCCATTTAAGCATTCAAAAACAGTCTGTAAAAACCAATAGGGATGATGGGGCGTTGATGGAAGAGGATGAAACTGCATGTTTTTGGGAACATATCCCAACATCATTCAAATTCCATTGCACTGTAGACTACTAGCCAATAATCAGGTCTCTTTACTGTCTTTGATGTAATGACTATTATTCCATAGTCATAGTTGCCATAAATTTGACATAACCTTTTAAATAGATAATATACTATTAAGTTATTAATCTGTAACAATTTTCCTGCAATCCTACTGAGAGGCCGAAATTATCCTCCCTTCCTCATCCACTCTTCTATGTAAATCTTGGGTCTATTTAACTACACAAGGATGGTGGTCTGGCTTTTTGTCAATTAGAGGATGATATTTTGTCAGCTTCATTTGATCTATATGATCATACTAATTCCATGGAAAATTGTGCAATTTATACTTTTGGTGTCCAAGTTTTTTCACTATTATCAACATACAATACTATACAATACAATATTTCCCTCAGAAAACGTCTATCTCTCATACATATATGCATATAAAATATAGGATTGGTTTCCCTTCCTATTTTATGCTGTTTTGTGATCTTTATTTTATTTGAAGGAATGCTTAAGTAGTTAAGTTGTACATTATTGAAAATTAAGATCTCTATCCAGATTGGTCTATGTTGTCATTTTGCCATAAAAAGAGCTTGTCACTTGTGATATAATCATGTGCATTAATACCTGAAGCAATATGCATTTTTCAATAATTAAAAGTCGGGTTCAGACTTAAGAGGAAACCATGGTTTTCTGTTATCTATATACCCAAACCAAACCTTTGGATAATGTCTTTCACCCACTTCCTCCTCTTGTAGTTGTAAAGATATGAACATCAGTTTTCTCTTCTAATTTTAAAAGCTTTCTCTTCTGAACATTTATCTGTGCTGTGATTTAGTTTAGTTTACATAAACCAGAGTGGGATTCATTCAGATATAGTTCGACTGCAGTTCATAATACTTTTCACAGTTGGTGTGCTGATACTTGCAGGCCAACAACCTCTGCAGGGCCTATAGTGAGAACAAACATAACTCAAACCATACTTCCAAATTATGGCTTGTTCTAATACAGTGGTTCTCAACCTGTGGGTCCCCAAATGTTTTGGCCTTCAACTCCCAGAAATCCTAACAGCTGGTAAACTGTCTGGGATTTCTGGGAATTGTAGGCCAAAACACCTGGGGACCCACAGGTTGAGAACCACTGTTCTAATACTATTGTTGTAAGTTCAAATGTCACAGGGAATTGTGTTTTGTTTAACTCTGAGCACGGGTCCTTCCAATTTCTTCCAATATTTATTTATTTACATCCTGACTTTCTCCCGAAATGGGTCCCAAGGTAGCTTTCAAATATGAAATTGAAGGAGATACATGGGCTATATGTGCAAGCAGACTGTTAAGTCTTAACAGAACATTTTGTAATCAGTTGGTAGGAAACAACTCACATAAAAGGTCAATTTCTTGCCAGAACTATAGAAAACAAAATGACAGTTGTGAAATGTGTAGTAGACAGTTGGTTGTTCTTGTATCCTGGCTTCTTTTTAAAACTGCAGGTTAATCCTAGAAGGACCTGGCTTAAATGCCAACCGAGCAGTAGGCTCAGTGGAAATGGCTATGAACGTTGTCACAATTGCTATGTTCAGGTGTCTGTCATCCTGAAAACAGCTGCAGCCTTACCTGTTAACAGCTTTATATGTATATGAACACATAATTGAAGATTCATAGTGGCTAAGATAGGGTCAGAATTGCTTACATGAAAAGAAGGACTGTTCTCGTTTTAATTTATTTGTGGTCCAGAATCAAAGTGGTGCTGACTTTCTACAATGTTTATTTATAATTATTGCATTAACTGCCAGAAATACTCTCAAGACAACTCACAATTTCCATGATGTTTAGGATATACAGTGATTCTCTTGCCTTGTGAGAAAAATGGAAGCTTTGGCCTTTCTGACCAATGAATCAGAATACACAATGAACAACTGTCTTCCCAATCTATGTTTTTTCCATGCTGTTTGGTGCCAGTCTTCTTTATGTCATTTACCTCAATCACTGTTCTTTCTTCATAGTATTTTCTCCTAGGATTTTGTGATACAGAGCTTTTATTCTTGTTTCTTTACCATTCTGCATCTACCTTGCAGCTGACTTTGATCATGAGACATGTTAGGTCCAGAAGAGTTATTTTTAAACAAGAAGTGAGTGGAGTGTGACTTCTGTTCACTACATGATTCAAACAAATCTTTCTCCTGAGTATAAAATATGGGCAAAAATGCCCCACATTCCTCATGGGCGGTTTAATAACCACCAAGCCTATCTAGGGGACTCATGTACGTTGACCAACTCTACTTTTGTTTTTGCTTTTATTAAGAGACAGTCTTCTTTTGTCATATTTTTTAACTTTCTGATTTTCTCAAAACTTCAGACTGAGTAACTTCTAGATCCAATGGGTTGTCTTTTGTTTGTCCCCCATCCATATTGAAATAAAGGATGCTGCAAAAAAAAGGCACGTATGGTCTCAAAAGTACATTTCAATAATGTATATCTTTCACCACTTTGACAGCTTGCATCCCCATTTTTTGCTTATTTAAATTGCAGCTTTTGAGATAATTTTCTCCCCATCTAAAATTATTTGAATGCTCCCTGCCAGGCTTCTGTGCACATGTCTTCTCACTTACTAGGAGCCTTCATTATAAAGAGGTGGTATGGTAGTGATTAAAGAAATCACTTTCGTTGCTTTCGACATATCCAGGTGTATCTTTAATAAGTGTTTTAACAGCACTGAAAGACACAGTTTTTCAAACTTTTAGAGGAGTATCACACAATGTTATGGTATTTTCTCCCTGGTTCAGTAGTGGGATGAAATGTGCCAGTCCCTCACATCAGTTAACTCAAGAAGCAGTGGATTAGGGCAGGGGAGGACAAAACGCAGTTCTCAAATGTTATTGAACTATATCTCTCATTGGATCTAACAAGCATAGGATGATGGAGCATAACATAGATTTCTCCAAATCATGTAAGGGATTTTCAGCATGGCAGCACCCACACATTTTTGGAGATTGAGATTTGAAATAGAAAAATGATCTGTTGCACAGATTGAATCCAAAAAGTTTAAAATTATAGGGCAGCACTAACTAGGGCATGTTGTCTCTGCCTATAATAGGCAACAGAAAACAAAATGGTGAATCTCAATACAACAAGGTGGTTGCCACAAATCACCAAGAGGGCTTCATGAAATGGCAACAGAGCAGACAGCCTGGGGTTACTGCAACAGAGATGGCAACTAGATAAAAAAAGGAGGAATACCAGAGTTGAAGAATCTAGGAAAATCATTATTGCCGATAAAAAACAAACAAATCGGGAAAATATATAAATTCATTTTGAAAGAGTATACAGTTGACAAAGAAGTAAAGGAGCCCATGATTTAATGGGCAAAAAATAGAGGTCGTGCAATAAACCTAGAAGAATGAGAACAACTCGGGAAGAAACAATTTACAAGATAGGAAGTGACACAACGGATTCAAATTACAATAACTGTAAAGATAGGAGCATTTCAAGAGACTACCTGAGAAATGTTGGTCTAACCTTTGAGGCTTTCAAACAGTAATTAGTTAACCATCTGTCAGAGATGCTTTAATTTTAGATTTCTTGCATTGTCTACTGGATGAGCCCTGTATCCCTGCCACATCTACAGTTCTGTAATTGAGCTTCACTTAAAAGAATTATCTGTTTTTTTTTTGTGTGTGTTAAAAGCTAGTTGTTCTTGGGTGGCGGGGGGATAGCTGCATTGAGGATATCCTTCACATTAGGATAATTACTACAACTGGTTTAGAAATGTAACCACCATAATATCACCTTGGAGGACAACTTGAGAATCCCCATCTATTCAATGCAGGAAAATTCAAATGGTCTTAAAAAGTTAATTCACATGGAGAACATAATGGCTGGAATCTGTTTGGCTAGTCTTAACAAGAATAAAACTTTTTTGTAGGTAAATCTCACTGATTGAGTGGGCCCATTCTAATAAGCACCAATGATATGATTCCAGCAATGTGTACTTTGGCTTCTTTATAGATGTTAATGTTTGACAGAATACATTTCTATAGTCATTCAACTGGAGAAAAAGATGCTCCTGGGAAGCTGTTGCTGTTTGTTCTTAGGTCCTAGGTAACTTGTTCATGGCCTCCATATGAATGTATTCCTAAAGGTACTTGAGATGCATCATGTTACTGTTTACTGACAATTAGCCATTTACAATCTACTCATATGTTCTTCCTTCAAAGAAAATGTATTTTCTCTCTTTCCGCAAGCTCATTCTTGTAGTTTAGTAGTCCAGATTCCTTTCAAATCATTTGCAGATCTCAGACTACTAACTGGATTGTAAAATCTAAACATGCTCTTTGGAAAAGAGGTGTGCCAAATGGCCTGGAGATGTCTCAGATTCTCGCAGGTTTGGATGCTGTTGTCTTCCTGAACAGCTATCCAGACTGTTGTCTTATTCCTTTGGGTATCATTAGCGTTGTGAACAACAACTTGGTGTCTTCCAGCCATCTGTAAAAAGCTTGGTGTGTGTGTGTGAAATAGCCATCTAGCCAGATCTTTCCAGATGGGTCTTTGATTTAATTTCTATTGTGGAGAAGGCAGAGTTTGTGTGTCGGGACCAGAACTGAGGTCACTGTAGCTCTTTAGACATTTTCAGACTTCTATTATTGGATGTACTTGCTAGGGCTGATTGAAGCCCCCAGGGATCTATCCCACAGACATCAGGGTTATTGCCTTCTCTTGGAAGCAGGGCTGCAGTCCAACAATATCTAGAAGAATTGTCTTGACCTTGACTATTGTCTTGTGATCTCTGCAAACTTACATTAATTTACTTAGGTTAAAATCTCATAGAATGTAGTGTGATCTTCTTCTATGTGCATAATAGTACCAAAGTTTATCAGTAAGAATAGAGATAAGAAGAATAGTTTTTAAAAGTTTGAAACATTGTTAAAAAGTTATTTGTCAAATGTTGAGAAATGCCAGTGAGAACAATTCTGGACTGACGAGAATCTTTGCAGTTCTGTACAAACATTGTCCATGGTTGCTTTGCACAGAAAATAGCACTTTCTACATAGGAAGTATGGATTTTGCCAGGATACATCTCAGATTGCAAACAGTTGTAAACATACATAAGTACAATTTTTGAAGATTGTTTTGCAGCAAGAAGATTGCTAGAAGTCCTCGTTGCTTCCTTCAAAAGGGAAATCAGCAAAGAATTACATTTCTAGTTACTAATAGGTTTGCACTGTAATCCATTGCATTGTCTCTACTGTACCTCCCTTTCAGGTTTTGCACTTGCAAGAATGGTAAGATATAGCAGGTTCTTCCTTTTCAAATTAGCCATTTATGTACACATCACCAGGAAATCGAGGCTGCAATTCTCTGAACATTTAATTGAGTGCAAATGCACAGATTAGTACATGGATGGGAGACCACCAAGGAATACTAAATTGTATTTCAGAGGAAGGAGCTGGCAAAGCCAGCTCTGAGAATTTCTTGTCTGAGGAAACCGTAGGAAATCCACGGGTTCGCCATAAGAAGTGATAGGTGCATACACACATGCAAGCATATATAGCACAATAGTCATGTCAAATTCCATCCCTTTGTTCATCAGTATATTCCTTCTTATCTAGAACCAGGAAAACAGTTGTTTGCCGTCAGGCCCCACCATGGAGGCCACGTGAGGCGGCCGCCTCGGGCACAGGTCCCCGGGGGGCGCCATCAGGCTTCCCCCGCCCCAGCGGGGACCATGGGCTCGCTCGCCGGCGAACAGGAAGGCCTGTTCGGCGACGAGCGATCTTCACATGGCCGCTGCCGGGCAAAGCCAGCCAGGCCAGGGCGCACTAGGCGGGAGGCGGGGCACCATCAGGGCGGTGCCCTGCCTCCCGCCCAGCGTGCCCTGGCCCCGCCTCCCACGCTGCGTGGGAGGCGGGGCCAGGGCACACTGGGCAGGAGGCGGGGCACCGCCCTGACGGTGCCCCGCCTCCCACCCAGTGCACCCTGGCCTGGCTGGCCTTGTGGCCTGGCTGGCCTTGCCCAGCCGGCAGCCGGCTGGGCAAGGCCAGCCAGGCCAGGGCGCACTGGGCGGAAGGCAGCCGGGAGGCAGGGCGCACTGGGCCCAGCCAGCAGCCGGCCGGGAAAAGCCAGCCAGGCCCGGGTGCACTGGGCGGGAGGCGGGGCACCATCAGGGCGGTGCCCCGCCTCCCTCCCAGCGTGCCCTGGCCCTGGCCCAGGCCTGGAGGGACCTCCGCTGCAGTCTAGCCAGCTGGAAAAGGCCAGACGGGTGAGGGTGAGTAGCGCAGGAGGCGGGGCCAACCCTGGCCCCGCCTCCCGTGCTATTCGCCCTGACCCAGCCTCCCACGCTGCGTGAGAGGCGGGGTCAGGGCGAGCAGCGCGGGAGGCGGGGCCAGGGTGCGGGAGGCGGGGCCCTCCGGCGCCGTGGGAGGCATGGCCATGTGCCTCCCGCGGCACATGGCCACGCCTCCCGCGGCGCCGGCGGGGGGCGCTTTTCCACACACCCGCTTAATATTTAAAATTATCTCCGGCCGGCCCTGTTTGCCGTTGAAGTCTAGTAGGCAGGAGAAGAGTAGGGTGGGAAGGGCAAAGAAGGTGCACAGGCTGACAACTGTGGCAACTAACAAAGAAATACATAAAATTAACCAAATAAAGAAAGAAAACCTAACACCCCACCCCAACATTAACCAAAAAAACCCCCCAAAAAATCTCACCAACCAAACAAACTGGACCAAAAATATCTCCCCTGTTATTAGAGGCTATATGGATTCATAATCAGAACTTGCTTCTCTAATTCTTTCTTGCTACCTTTGGCTTTTCTCCAGTCTTTTTTCCTGCCCTACAAATGTCCAGAAACTTAGAGATTGTTTCTGGTAGCTGTATATGTTGTGCAATTTTTAGCTATTATGATAATATAATATTACTTATTAAAACATCAATTAGCTTTTGAAGCAAAGGAACACAATGCTAATCCAAATGACTTTATGTTTCCTGCTCCATAAATTGTTTTTAAACTCAAAACTTGCAGTCCCTTTCTATAGTCTTCTACCAGTAGCACTGTGAAAACAGCTCATAGTCAATGTTGATGTGGAACACGATGTACAAAATCCTTTACCTCGTTTCCTGAAGTCCTCAAGGGCGTGTAAATATGTTGTTGTGCATTCTTCTTCTGCAACCATTAGAAGTTTCAACATTGTAAGGCTAAACGTTTGGATAGATTTTCTGTTTATTGTACTCAGCACAAGATTTCCAGACAATTTCTGAAGAGGTTATACTGGTTGAGCATCCCTTATCCAGAATTTCAAAACTTGAAATCCTCAAAAAAAAAAAAAAACTCCAAAAAACAACAACAACATTGCCCATATGGGTGGTTGAAATAATGACACTTGCTTTCTGATAGTTCAGTGTATACAAGCTTTGTTTCGTGCACCAAATTATTAAAACACTGTATAAAATAACCTTCAGACTATGTGTATAAGGTTTATATGACACATACATGAATTGTGTGTTTAGATTTGGGCCTCACCTCCAAGATATTTTAATATGTAGTTATATGCAAATACAGGTCTCCTAAATCTCCCCTCCCCAAACTGAATATATTCCGATAAGGGATACTCAACCTATATTTGTTTTGGAAGGCAAATGTGTGTTACGTTATAAAATTTCAGTAAAAATAAGTGTATAAAATAAGTGTAAAAAATAAGTTAGAAGGAAATGCTTTACAGAAAACTGAGCCATCCATTGCTTTTTGAAAATTTTTCAAGTTTGCTTCATTGTCATTGCTCCAGCAAAGAACTGGACTTCAAACTCAGAATTCAGATCACTGCAAAAGAAGGATTTGAAATTCTGGTCAGGAAACAGTGCAGGTGTGACAATTCCAATCTGAAAACCGCAGGCACAAACCAGGGGAATAAATTACTGTGAGAGTCCCAACAGGGTAGAAAACCTTTGAACATGAACAGAAAGTACCAGGCTTTTTGCCTGGTGATTGCATAGTAGCAGCTGCCATGAATGATAGGTCTACATTAAAGAGTGTGCCAAATCCTAAATCAAATCAGAATTGATATATCTGAAACAGAACAGGGCTTCTCCAAAGCTAGAGGAAGCTAAAGTGTGTTAATGGGAAACAGAGAGTTAGAGAATACAACCATAGAAATAAATTCATTTCTTTCCAAGCTGTGTGTATGTTGTGGACTGAATTAATAACCAAAATATTCAAATTCTAATCAGTAGATTAATAATTAAACCCTTCGAGGTCAAGCAAGTGAACACAGATTCAAATTGATGACACAAAGAACTGGGGATATAGTTGTTCATAAACGGGACAGCTGTTATAAGATGTATAACTTTGGAATCTAGGGAACTTTCAGGAAATGTCATGAAGTGTGGCGCCTCTGTGATACTGCCATCATATAAGAATTGCCCTGTTCAATAAACCTGTCCTGTATGCTGTCAGCAGCAGTGTCCAGTCCAACCAGAGCCAGCTGTGTTTTTTATTACAGCAAGTTTGCAACAGACCAATAAAGTGTTAAGAGATGAGAAAAAACAAAATACTTTAAATGGCCTTTTAAGACTTGTATCCACAGTACTTTGTATAGGTTGGATGTTGCCTTCCCTGGACACTCTTGTTTCCTTCTGATTTTCTCTCTCTCTCTTGTCTCTTGTATATTGTTTTTGTATGTTAATAAGAGGGCTCCCCGGTGGAGCAGTAGATTAAACTGCTGAGCTGCTGAACTTGCTGACTGAAAGGTCGGCAGTTCGAATGTGGGGAACGGGGTGAACTCCCGCTGTTAGCTCCAGCTTCTGCAAGCCTAGTAGTTCAAAAACATGCAAATGTGAATAGGTGGGAAGGTAACGGTGCTCCATGCAGTCATGCCGGCCACATAATCTTGGAAGTGTCTACAAACAACGCCAGCTCTTCGTCTTAGAAATGGAGATGAGCACCAACCCCTAGAGTAGGACACAACTAGACTTAATGTCAGGGGAAAACCTTTACCTTTTTATGTTAATAAGGGTAGTTGAATTATATATTGTAGTGTTAATAATAGTTGTGGTTATACATTCGATTCATTGCTGAGGGTTTGGGAGGGTGAAGGTGGGAAGGCTGGGGATAAATGTTGGCTTTGGGGTGCGTGCATTAAAATAATAAAAACTTCAAATAAAAAATATCTTAACATGCTTTTTTAGACTAAGGTATTTTAGAAATTGGAGCCTCCGGTGGTGCAGCAAGTTAAACCACTGAGCTGCTGAACTTGCTGTCCAAAAGGTTGGCAGTTCAAATCTGAGGAGCAGGGTTAGCTCCTGCTGTTAGCTCCAGCTTCCGCCAACCTAGCAGTTCGAAAACATGCAAATGTGAGTAGATCAATAGGTACCACTCTGGTGGGAATGGTACAGTCATACAGTCATGCCAGCCACATGACCTTGGAGGCGTCTACGGCTTAGAAATGGAGATGAGCACCAACCCCCAAAGTCAAACACGACTGGACTTGATGGCAGGGGAAAATCTTTACCTTTATTTTAGAAATTATCTTAAAAGGTATGTCAGTGAACAGGATAGAAAATCCCTCTTCCCCTTTACTTACCTTACAACTCCCCAATGCTTTAACACATTTTCTTAAAGCTGGCCCATTTGTAATTCTGGAATTGGGTTGGGAAGAGAGTAAACTCTCAAAGCAGCAGAGTGCAGAGAAGTAAGGCAGGGGAGAGGGCAAGCTCCCCTCCCCTGCATGCTCTGTTTAGTCTGAAATGCTTTCTTGACAGCTATGTTGAGGAGCATGTACTGAATAAACACACATGCAGGTCTAGTTTAGTCCTTGGAGTCCTCTAGGCATCCTCAAAACAGAACAGATTACAAAAATAACAGTTTTGTGATATCTGAATATTCCTTTCCTGTTTCCACATCCAATGTTTTACTACATACTCAATTTATAATAGTGACAGCAACAACTATCAGTTCTATTTATGATGTTAGGTATTGTGCTGTAGATACAAAAACATGAAGCTTTCCCCAAGGAATTATATATTAAGATTGAAATTCAGTGTAGTTCCCTTGGGGTAAGCCGCATTCAGCATATTATGAGTTACTTTCGAGTAACATTCTAGTAACTTGACAGTAGAAACATACAGAGGCGCATTGGCACAATGGGTTAAACCCTTGTGCCAGCTGAACTGCTGACCTGAAGGTTGGTGATTCGAATCTGCGAGTCAGGGTGAGCTCCCATCTGTCATCTCTAGCTTCCCATGTGGGGACATGAAAGAAGCCCCCCACAAGATGGTAACACATCCAGACATCTTTGAAGACGGACAATTTTCACACACCAGAAGCGTCTTGCAGTATGTTCTCAATTCTCTTCTGACACGATAAAAAGTAGAAAGCATTATGGGGAAGACAAAGATATGATGGCTCAGAATTTTATTCTACTTTTGGAAAAAGTGGACTTTGTAGAGAAGAGGAAAATGGCTTGAAGAAAAGATGGGGATGCTTTGTTATTTTTGCATCATGGTGCCTATTTCTGATCCTCAAAATATTATGAACAATTAATAGCTTTGCCAAAATATATAACCACTAGGAAGTCTTAGTGCCTTCTGAAACATTTATGTCAATAGCAGAGATCTGAAAGTCAACATGGTGTGGTTTTTCTTTTCTTCCACCACCCCCTTTCCATTTGATTTGATGAATATTTGAAGAGTTGCCAATAGTAAACTGGATAGATTTCACAGGATGTTCTACAAGGCAAATAACCGAGGACATCCCTAATCTGCCTCTGCCATTACTCAGATATATTTGTTATTGCTGAAGGCTCTTGAGCACTGCTTGAGTTCATCAGCAGGTCTGGAAACAAATGGGTAGCTCTTTTGTTCACCTCTTTCATAAATCGTAATGGATTTGCTTCAAGCGACTTGGCCCACTATTTAAGTTGGAACTCTTCTCAACAGTGTACCTTGTAGAAAGTTTGTATATTCCCCAAATCCTTTTTTAAGCAGAATGAAATAAAGCTACTGCTCAGAGGTTATATGGGCAAGCAAAGACATAGTTCAAGATCCCAGCTCAGAAATGAAAATAAATGTGCAGGGCATCTTGGTCAGATTTCTGGTAATGAATATTGTATTTATCAGCTGAAGAGAGGCTTCAGGCCCTGCTGGATAATTTAGTGAAACCTTATGTGGAACAAGCCTGCACACAGTGTGTTTGATTCTTTCGGGAGGGAATAATTCACTAAATTAAATGTAATTCTGTAGCACTTAGCTGTACTGTTCAGTGTGTGCCTTTGCTTTTCATTCATGGAACACAAGAGATAATGAGCTAGAGAGATAATAATCTTTGGTAGACATTTATCTGTGAAATAATTTAGGAGATTTTTAAAAAATCACCAGGAAATTATAAAAGATTAATGGCTCCCTCTGGTTGTTTGATGAATGTGTGGAGACATGCAAGTCTGGGAGAGATGTAGGGTGTCAACTTGCTTGTTTTACATATTTGTTGTTGACTGTCTCAATTTGTTTGTGTGCTTTTTTTAAAAAAACTTGTCATAATTTCACAGGGTTACAGCAATACAGATTGGCAAGCCTTTAAAAATCATAGCTAGTTAGAGTCTACTACCTTAGATAGTTTTTTAAAAGACTCGCAGTAGTAATAATTTTAACACAGGTGTTGTAGTCCTGATTGACAAGCTTTGTTGGTCAGTTATTAATTTTCATAGTTGGTGTAGATTTCCTAGGTGTCATTTTAGATTACAAGAAGGATGAATGTCATATTAGGTATAGGAGTGTGGCTCCTAGGGTTTTACTAGAATATAGACATTCTAGCATATGTTAAAGGATGTATTTCTGGTTCTCACACTTGCTGGACGAAATCTGAGAATGTGATGGAAATAAGTCCTAGATATACAGAACAATATGCAATTACTGTAATATTTCTCACATTTAAAGTGCTATTCACATGCCTTTCTTTAAGATTGCAGTGTTCAATCTTACCATTGGATAGTAATGTCTGACCATGGAGTAGGGCTGGAGTGATGGCCACAGTGATGGCTGGTGTCATCCATGGCAGCCTGGTGAATCTATTGTGGGGTTTTCCTCCCAAGTTTAACAGAATTATCATGAATCCTATTTCCAAAATAGATCCCGGCCTTAAACAGCTCTCTTAAAGTTTTTACTAGCACTTATAGGAGATTAATCACCCCACAGACATGGAAACCACCAACACTCTCTGTTCTATTGATGCAGAGAAAATATCATTGCTGATGTTAATGCTGTAAATTGATGAACCAGTCCTTGTCTGAGAGCTATTGACCGCCAATCTTTAACAGGTTTTAAGGAAAGAAGGGAAGTGCTGTAATTACTAACCAGTAACTGCAAATATGGTGCTGGTGACTGGTGCATTGAAGAAAACAGCACCTGCTGATCCATCACTTTAACTTTAGAATTATTTCTGTCAACTATACAACAATGTGTCAGTGCTTCAGGATACTAGCTGTATCACCAGATGCAAACAGACGATGTATGAGTGCTAAATGCCATACCTGCTTTTTTTTTCTGACTCCTACACATCTACTAAAAGTGTAGAAAATCTCTCTCTCGGTTTCTCTTTCCAGCTTTTTGATGGTAAGCTTTAATACAAGTTTAACAAGTTTGCCACAACTTTGTTTCAACAATTGCTTACATGTTTTATGGCATACTTAGAACAAATTGAATCAGTTCTGTGTTAAACCAAGATACCACGATAATATCTGAATAAATCTTGTGAGACGCCTTACCAAATCAAATCATTTTTTTGGTTGTGCTAATTCCCTGTTGTCTCGTTTGAATGGTTTTGGCAACCCTTTAGAAATAATGAAGACCAGGCCAGAAAGGTCTGGCCAGTGCTTGAAAGTGACAACCTTCTGGTAAATATACTTTGGCAAATAAATCTAAAATAAAAAGAGGAAAAATATAAAACACTATTGAATGAGTCTAAAGTTGTCCAAAAGTAATTTTGCAAAGATCTATGAAGAGCTATAGTTCATCCAAACATTGTTCGTTGTTCTTCCAGAATACTTATTGTGAAAACAAGAAAGAAAACAAACATTTTTTTTTTGTTTTCCTATTGCTCACCTTCAAGTTGATTTTCAAGACGTTACTCGTTTAGGTCCTAGATTTACTGTTTATTTTCCAGGCTTCTTGTCACATAACTCTTACTTTTTTAAAGGGTTTAACTTTGGTTTGAAAAATGCTTACATCTACCATGTAGCTACTTAACATGATAGTAAAACTTTAAGAGCTTATGACTTTGAGCCACACAACAGCAGAAACCATCTTATGACTTCTAAACAGCATAACAACATGGCTTACAACCCTGAAATGTGAATCTCAAATAAATACCAGACTCCAGATATGTTCTGTCTGCTGTGTTCCCCACTACAGTATTTTCTGCAAAACCTAGTAGAGTAATTTTCTTCATCAGCTTTACACTATAGAAGTTCTTTCAATTTCCTACTCATTTTAGTGTGAACTTATTAATTGGTTAATAAGTATCTCCGAATAGCTTTTCTGATTTATCTACTTATCCACCTATGTGTAAGTTTTGCACCAGTCATATCAAACATAAATGGCTGAGCACTATTGTATGTATACAGCCATACAACAGAAATCTCAAATGACTTCTACATGTAAGAGATCCACAATTCATGTCTCACATCTTTGTCTCACTGTTATTGTTCTTCTGCCACCCCTTACAACTCTGACCATGCTGGGTTTTTTCTCCTTACTATTTACTATTCATGACATTTCCATTCTTTTGCAGATGTTTGACTGGATCAGCCACAACAAAGAGTTGTTTCTGCAGAGTCACACTGAAATTGGGGTGAGCTACCAACATGCCCTAGATTTACAGACGCAGCATAACCACTTTGCTATGAATTCCATGGTGAGTATATAAAGTGTTTATCTGAGGGCATGTGTGGGGCAGAGATGAGAAAATGAATGGAAAAAATCAGTTAAAAGATGAGGGAAGTGCCATGTGGCTTGGTGAGAGGCAAACATTGGATTGATTATTTGGAAGCAGCTCTTTTTCCCCTGCCTAATATTACTATGTCTCTTCTGAGTTTGATAACTGAGAATTTCCTTTATCTTAAAGCAAGCCTATCTTTAGAAGTATGAGTGAGACAATTAAGGCACAATAATCTTAACCAGAACCAATAAAAGCAAAGCTCAGTGCTTTTTATTTTATTAAAATTGTTACATACTTGACATTTATTTCTATATCCATGTTGTATATCCTAACAAGGGACCTCTAAACAAAGCATCCAGTATAGCTAGAATTTGTTGTTTTGCCAAATAATCAATTCTGCAATTAGAGCATAGTTAACTTGTAGCTGACGTATGTATTTGGAATAAAAGGTCACGGTGGTTTTGGTGTATTCGTGCTGTCTTCTTATCAGGGTTTCTTGACATTCAAATGAAAATGGGAAAAGTGTAGCAATGCTGCAGGGAAAATCTGCATCGACACAAATTGCAGGCATTGTATACATTACAGATAGAAATAAAACTGGAATTTCTGTGTGTCACTGACTCATTGAATCCCTTCAAAAAGATCTCCCATCACAACTTAGCACTTCACCTATGTGAATGCAACAATTCTACTACAGTAGTGAAAATATTTAAAATTTTAAAGCAATTGCAACTTACCTGCTGGAATTCGATATTTCCAATATCCCAGGTATACGTTTTTAACAGTCTCAAAAAGGAAAATAGCAGAGGATAATCTAGGGTAAAAGTTCTCCTGTGTGTTTGATTTAATTTCCCTTTAGTTCAAGAATTGTGACATTGTAATGTATTGCTGTCATCTTCTGGAAAAATGTAGGCTGCTTGGTTATTTGGGGATAAGTAGAATAAAAATGTGATACGTTTCATAATAGTAGTTGTGCTCTAAAACATTGCTGGTTCTGATTATTATGAACCACTGAACATAATTCCACTGAATATATTCAGTGTTTGAATGCTGAATGAGATGCCAAGTTCTATTTAATTTGCAATTTGTTAAATACCCATCATACTTGGCAACATATATCAGAGCCAATAGTCACAGAAGAAAACAAATCAACTTGGTATCTTCCATCACATGGTAGTCACAGAATAGAGCCAGTGTGTGCTGCTGGTTTTCTTTGGAATCTTAGGTTAGTGCCATAAAGTTAATAATTTCCTAAGTTTGTCTTCATTAATTTCCACTGGCTGTTACTTACTTGGCAGTGTTTCACCAAACTGAGGTACATAATCAGTCTCTGAATTTCACTGAGGTTCAGGGCACAGGACACCAGCAAAAAGTGAAAAATCACAAATAAAATAACCTATTTTTGCACCTGAGAAGACAACTCTCTAGGAATTCCATCGCTCCTCTATCATGACTCTATAGTGAACTTCTGTTGCACTAGAAGACCTGGAGATTTTTAGAGAGGACATTTTAAATGAAATCCACAAATAACTGAATTCACAAAAATCAAACCTGCAAATTGGATGGCTGACTTTTTATTTTCTAGTAGCCCCAAGAGGTGGTATTCCAAGACTCTGGCCATTTAAGAATCCATATTTTAGCATTATAGAGGAGTTCATGTCAACCTTCATAATCTAATCACCTTCCATTTGGTTTGCCAAGTAATTAGAGAGGAAATACTCTTGTTCAGTAACAGTTCAAAGCTTCCATTATGGTGAGGTGATGAATCCACTCTGGATGTTAATATGAATTTTAGAGAAGGCACTCAGTGTTCTGAATCTGTCAACAAAACAAATTCAGCACCTTGGGTATTTCCTTTATAGTTCACAACCTTGGGTGAACGCTTTGCCCCATTGAGATGGTAGCCACCAGCCCCCACTGTATCATTTCATCTAGAGCACTTGACTTGTCACCTACAAGTCATTTTGTTGAATATGTACAAAGTCAGAGAATCCTGAAGCAGTGGAATTGGGAGGCTCAGTGGGAGAGAACCTTTATGTACTGGCTCTTCACAGGCATAAGATTTTTATGTTTGTGTATTGCTTTGAATATTTAACAGCTGATTTTCACAAAGGACCATCACTACCTGCATATTGATCAGCATTGCCTAGTTTTACCCAGCATGTATGCTAGTAACAGCTACAGATGAGCTGCAGTCCCTACGGGGTATTAACTGCTTTCCAATTATCTTTCATTTCATTGTAATAACAACAGATGAAAAACTGTTAAAGAAAAATGGTATTGTGTAGTTCTCTAAACAGTTTTTCTCTTCTTGTTTTCTGCACACTATTTTTCTGCATGCTCCTTTTCCATCACCTTCACCGTAGATTTTATAGGTTTGGTCCAACTGTTACATTCATTATCATAATGTTGGACAATTACTTCCCACTACACTGACTTTTCACAAAATGTTATTATCAGGACAACATAAAATTATTATTTCACAGTCTGCTTGTAGGTTTTGCTGAATCCAGAATGCCTCAACTTCTCCTTTTTTTAGGTAACTTTATAATTTTAATGTTCGCAAACAAGTTAAAATTTGTAACTTCCTGTTACACTTGTAAAAAAAAGACAGGAAAAAACATATTGATGTTTAAAATAGCTAAAATCAAAATTATCAAATTTCTTAGCAGACTTAAAGAGTGTTTTTGAAGGAATTCACATTTTCCTCGATTGACATTTAAAATAATATTTTCTCTCGAAAACACAAATGAGTTGCCAAAGATATATACTCTTTGATGGATGCCTGCTTTACACAAATAAACTCATTTCCATCACATGAAAGCCAAGTAGTTTTTAAATCTTAATTCAAGAAGCCTCCATGTGCACAAAGTATACATTGGGAATGGTAACTATGTGGGCTAGCTATTGCTTGTGATTTATTTCGGAACATACCTTTCATTGCTGAAGGTTAACTCATCCCTGTATCTAGACATCAGAAAGAACAGAAAAATGCCACAGCAACAGGATTGAGATACAACAGTTAAATCAAAAGACTGAGTTCAGGAACCCACTATACCTGCATATTACTAAATTGCCTGCTCAGTGGCAATTTTTTACATTGAATTTAACTCTCCAAACACTGGAGGTTGTTAAGAAAGGGTCATTCACATCAGATCTACTCACTTTGGAGTTTTGCCTTTAGACTGAAGAAAGATACTAAGAAAACATATACAAGGGTCTTATTTTGTTGCCTTTGGGATCTAAGAAGGTGTATGTGTGATTTATTTGATTTAAAATTTAAGGCACTACTTTATATCATTTAATTTTTCTGATTGAGTTACATTGATTAGAGTGCAAAAGTATTTCCGATATTGTGAGTGAGCATTCTCTAGGTATGGAATGTGTGTCATTCCTTCAGAATAATTTGAAATGCAGAATACATGTCTTCTGTCATAGTTCTGATACTTTTTAAATACATTTTTTAAAGTAAAATGTGAGAAAGGGGGCACCTGAATTACCAATTTGTTTTCCTTTTTTCCCTGCCAGTTCCCCATCAGTACACCAACATTGTGAGGTACAGTGCTCCCTCGCTAATCCACGGTTCGGGTTCCGTGGATTCGCTATATCGCGGTTTTTCCCATCTGGCCCGCCCTCCCCCAAGGAAGCCTCACCTGACGGAGCCTTGCAGGAAAGAGAGAGAGAGAGAGAGAGCGGGGCAGGCAGGCAGAGAGGCCTCCTCGGCTCCCTTGGTCGGCCAAAGAGGAGAGGGAGGGAGAGAGGGGCACTTCCAGAGAGCCTCGTGTCTGGAAGAAGAGTGCCTTCCTACCTTCCTTCCTTCCTTCCTTTAATAATAATAATAATATAATAATAAACTTTATTTATACCCCGGCACCATCTCCCCAACAGGGACTCGGGGCGGCTTACATGGGGCCATGCCCAGAACAATACAATATAACAAAGCATAATAGAACAACTTTCTATTCCGGGCGGGGAGGGAGGGAGGTCCATGGGAGGTGCATGCACAGAGAGAAGGCCACGCGCACCCTTCAGGCCTGGGCTTTCCTCCGGGGAGGGGGGGGGCTGGCTGATTGGCACCCCGCCCCCGCCCCCGCCCCCACCTCCTCCTTGTCCCGAGGGTTCTGCGCTCTCTCTCTCTCTCTCTCCTGCTCTTGGAGCCAAAGGCAAGTCAAGGGGCAAACAGCCACCCAGTCGCCTCACGAAGCCACGGAGACCCCAGACTCAGAGCGGGAGGCTCACACAGGGCTCTGGGCGAGAAACAGGCTCCAAAGCCCACAGGAAACACTCGCGAGGTGTGTCAAGGCTGCCTCAGGAACAACAAGAAATACAGTACAGTACGTTAAAAGAGGAAAAGAGGGAGGGAGGGAGGGAGGGGGCTATATTTATTGAAATAAATAGAGAGCTGTTACTTCGCGGTTTTTCACTTTTTGCGGGCAGGCCTGGAACCTAACCCCCACGAAAAGTGAGGAAGCACTGTATTCCTTTTTAATGAACATCAGTGAAAGACCCCCTTCACTTCCACTCCTCCTAACTGAAGGAACCCTCAGTGTCACAATGGGTTAAACCCTTGTGCCGGCAGGACTTGTGACCGACAGGTCGGCGGTTTGAATCCTGGGAGAGTGGGTGAGCTCCCTCCATCATCTCCAGCTCCCCATGCAGGGACATGAGAGAAGCCTCCCACAAGGATGGTAAAACATCAAAACATCCGGGCGTCCCCTGGGCAGCTTCCTTGCAGACAGCCAATTCTCTCACACCAGAAGCAATTTACAGTTTCTCAAGCCACTCCTCACATTTAAAAAAATGGTAACACCATTCAGAAGGTGCTCAAAATGCTGAAAAATCCAGGTGCACTAAATTATCGCTGTTTGAATAAAGGAGATTTTCAAAGTGGCACCAACAACCTGCTATTCTTCCACAGTTCGTTTTCTAACTGTCATGTAGTAAGTTGTCAGTCCATTGTGTCATTCCGCTCCTACACCCCATGCACAAGTTGCTAATATGCAACAGCACACAATTTTTAAATAAAAATTTAAAATATATATTTTAAAACTATCATAGTGCCATGCAACCACATCAGCATTCTGTTTGCACTGAAATTAAATCAACATGCATATTTATTGGCTGTCATCAAGAACGTGGAAGGGAAGAAACAAACATGAACTTAAAAGTGCTTCAAATCGCACATTAATTCCAAAATTAATTGTATAAACTGCCCAAATTAAACCAGAAGGCAAACAGTGCAACACAGAGACCAGAGTGATGCCATGCAATGATAACAGAATGACCCTAACTATTTACAGCTGTACTAAGTGCAACATTGGCATGAATACAAACTGTTGCTTCAGCATATTACAGTCTTTTTCAATTCTGCTGCAGTAGATACAGCATGTAGATTGCACTTGCTGGATTTGGAGCTGGAAGCTTTCAATAAGTCATTGTCAGATGTGTGTTGAGAAAATAAGAATAGTGATAAAATCTATTTCAAATGGCTATTAGAATTATAAATTAAATAAATACCATATAGCACAAATTAAACTGGCAGTAACATTTCATACGATGTTTAGAAACCTGTTCCATTAAAAGGGAGAACTGTCTTTAAAGTCTGATTCAGTGATCCCATTAATCTTATTACATTTCTGAACCAAATGCTATTGTCCTATTTAAATGAGGACAAATCACTCTGATTGCTGATTTATATTGGAATAGCCCAGTGAACATGCTGCTTGCTCTAATTGAAGCTATTCAGAACTGCTTCACCGAGATTGGTTTGTGCTTTGTATGTGATCCTTTGGAAGGGTGAGTCATGACTTCAGAGAAATGCACCAAGCTGTTTTCCAACATAAGCCACATCAACCCGCCCTTGTTAAGTCACTAATTGTCAAAGACTAGGGCAATTTTCTCTCTCTCGAATTGAAATGAGAAAGAAACATATTACAATGACCCCCAATGACGTTATTCTGAAGTATGACTTGTAATTTCCATATGCTAGTCTTATTACACCAAAACAACATGCACTTCATTTAAAGAAGACATCAGGTCACATGTTTGTTAAAGATGGCACCATTATAATCAGGGTCTTGAAGAGATCATATAGAAACAATGTTTTTCTTAGTTAGAATTTTTATAATTATTGGATAGAGTTTCAAGAGTGAGAATTATCTGAAAGATCAGAGCTTTGACTTAGTTTTAGTAGATGGGCATGGCCCTCTAGTTAAGGTCTTTTTTGACTCCACAAAATCAATTCAGAGTGATCTTATCTTCAGTGAAGAGAAAGTGTTGAAAAAAGCAACGTTATTTATTTATTTCATGTCAAAAGCATTGCATAATAAATAAGTTTAAAAGCGATAAAATAAAGGAATCACAAACAGCTAAATAGTTTTAGACCAAAAGTGGGCAACAGCAATCGCATTGTCCGTAGCTTTAAGCAACTCCTCCTCCATGCATTAGGCAGGACATTGTGGGCAAGCATACATATGAGGAGTTGTTTGTTCTGCTCCACAGTCACACAAGGTGGAAGATTCCTCCAGGTAGTGCCATCTTGCCAGGTTGTTTTTTGATCTGCCCACTCTGCTTCTCAGTCTATTTAGGGACTTCCAAGTTGCCCATTTTGGTTTGCCCCTGGAGGCAGACCCTCATGGGGGGCCATCCAGTTGGGACTGCCTGGTTTAGCTGCCCAGAGGGACACCCTTGCTGTTGCTGGAGGAACATCAAGAGGAGTGATGGTTCTCACGAAGCTCCTCCTTGACCTGAGTCTAGTGGAAGGAGGCTGATAGTCATGCAGTGGGTGTCTTTCACAAAGTTCGACCTTATTTCTCTCACCGTTAGCAGCAACTTCCCATCGCACATCGGGGGGGCAATACCAGCTAGCTCATAGAGTTTATCAATAGGTGTAGGTTTAAGGCATCCTGTAATTATTCAGACTTGTGCCAGACAGGACAGGCGTATTCAGCAGTTGAGAAAGACAAGGCCAGGGCTGATGTTCTTATTAATTGTGGGTCTGCACCCCATGCATTGCCAGTAAGTTTACGCAGGATGTTATTGCGTGCAGCTACTTTGTGCTTGGTGTTCATGCAGTGTTTCCTATATGTTAGTGTTCGATCTAAGGTGATACCAAGATATTTAGGATGGAAACAGTGTTCGAGCTCTTGGCCTTCCCAGGTAACTTTCAGTTTCCTGTTGGCTTCACAGTTATGTAGGCAGAAAGCACACTGAAAGCAACTGAACAGCACTATTTTCAGGAAGATTCTATATAATTATAATGAAGAATACTCTCTTTCATTGCCCCTCAATATGCTTAATTCGAATGATTCAAAAGTAGAATATTTTGGCATGTACCATAAATTGCTCTGAGGACATGTTTTGAAGTTCTGAGTTAATCTGGTTAACACATAAACCAGACATCCCCAAACTAAGGCCCGTGGGCCAGATGTGGTCCTCCAAGACCCTTTACCCAGCCTCCTCCTGAAGCTTTAGACTTAGGGTCACCCTGTCTGAAACAACTTGAAGGCAGACAATAACAATCCTAACTGACTTGATACTCTCATCAGCCACAAGCAGGCCCCACACTTCCCATTGAAATACTGATATGTTTATGTTCGTTCAAATTGTTCTTTATTTTAAATATTGTATTGTACTTTCTTTTTTTGTACTGCAAATAAGATATGTGCAGTGTGCAGAGGGATTTGTTCATGCTTTTTTGAAGCTATAATATGTCCACCTAACAGTCCTGGGGACCGTGGACCGGCCCTAGGATTTAAAAGTTTGGGGACCCCTGACATAAACCAATGTCGTACAGAAGGCCATCATACTCAGACAACAAGGGGATCACCTAAGTTACAACAGACTGATGACTTTATTCTTGTTTGCCTTATGTGCATTTAGCAATTATTTACAAGAGGGATCCCCTCAACTGGTAAAGGATCCCGGGTTGTCTCTTAACACCTAAATTGACTGGAAGGATCTCATAAAAGCATTGCCGGTCATAGTAGAACAAAATCACAATTGTTTATGGTGTCAACTTGTTGTAATGAACTGTGATGAATCAAAGTGGAAATCAAATGTAATTGCCAGTTTGTGCATCACCTTTTTTGTCATCCAGAATGAGCAAATGTTTCAGGAGGGGAAGAAAGAGGTCAACTTAGCTGTGAGAATAAATTGTGTTTCCTTTTTTTGTCCTTAGACTTCGTTTGGTTATCTGCATCTCTCCCCCAAATTAACAACTACTCACATCTGAAAACAAAAGTAGAAGTGACTTCTAATTTATACATTTGTGACCAACTTTAATGGGTGGAGGAATAGCCTCATGAGGGTCTCTAGAAGTAACAATTTACAGGCATGGAGGCAATTGTCACCCTCAAATAGGTGGCTAGTAGGACTCTTAGAGCCACAGAGATTTCTCTGGAGGGCCAATGTAACCCACAGCTTGCAATTTCTCCCCAGTCTGAAATAACATACTGACACAACGGTGCAGGGTTAAATTGTACAGTAAGATGTCTTTGCTGTGAAATTCTCTCCAATGCTTCTTGATTGTGTTGTGTATGTGGACTGTCAACTATCTTTCCAAGTTTTTTTTCTTTTCATAAGTTTGAAAAGAGTGCCAGAGAAGATTATGATTCTCATATGTAATTATTTTCTTCCCAGAATGCCTACGTGAATATAAATCGCATCATGTCGGTTGCATCCAGGCTTTCAGAGGCTGGCCATTATGCTTCTCAGCAAATTAAGCAGATATCTACACAGTTAGATCAAGAGTGGAAAAGCTTTGCTGCAGCACTGGATGAGCGCAGCACCATCCTAGCCATGTCTGCTGTGTTTCACCAGAAGGCTGAACAGGTGTGTAATTTTTAATGGGTCTGATCAATCTTTGCCCTCTGGGGGCTTTGGGGTATTTGCCTGGTTAAGGTAATTATCAACACCATTATTGAATTGGTATGTCATGGCTTTTTGGTTTTTTAATCTGCTGGAAATATGGATGGATACATCAGCCCAGCAGTTAGGTGCTAAAGCCTGCTGTTTGTTCCTGGAGTAATCAATTGATGCTGTATATTGTTTTGCACATGTATAGTGTTGATCTAGAAGATACAGAACAGAAACAAGAGGGACAAATATAAAACAATAAAAATTAAACAGTGCAAAAGACAATCATAATTGGAAACCATGAACATGAACAAAATCTGGTTACCAGTACTGAAATAATAAAGCTTTAAATCATCTCCCCGAATGGACTCAGGGCGGCTCACGGAAAGAACTCAATAATGCAACAGTATACAAATATAACACAATACAGATTCCAGGTTGGGCTCTGTTGATTTTTTTGTTCAAAGATTTTTTTTCACATTGATGAAAGAGTATTTTAACCTGATGTAAATGCTTGTGTTGTGAGTCTTATGTGTCTATTGCGATTTGGCTGTTTTGTAAGTCTGGGCTGTAGAGGCAGTCATTTTTGTAGTGTATCCTGGGTAGAAGTTGAAAGCATGTAAGTAAATGTGGCAAATCTGTAGCTTTCTGAGATACAGTGGTGTTTATAGTCTGTGATGTGATACCATGGTAGTGTCCAGAAAGTGGACATTTTGTGTGAACTGATTTGGGCTCAAGTAAATTGTGTTCGGGGGAATTTCTTACATCCTGATGGAACTTAGCTATGCCCTCCAGTCTATGAGCTGAGATCATAAATGAGTCATTACACTGCTGTGCTTGCATCACTTGTCTGAAAGATTAGTCCTATTGTCAGCCAAGACATTCAGATTAAAAAGGTCATTTTTTTATTTATTCAGCACCTACAATGAAAAAAGAGAGGAGAGAAAATACTGCTGTTGAAATACTGAGTATAATCTGTTCTGTAAAAATCCCCCCGCCCCCCATCACTCAATCTGGCCTTTTACCCCTAAAATCCCTTCCTGGGTCTGAGTCCAGGTAGGCACTATAACAGGCAAGCAGATGAGTTGGTAATTGGATTTGGCTTAGTAATGAATGACTATTTCTCTCTATTCAAACTTAATAAAAATAACCAGAGATGTAGAAAATGTTAAAAATACAGTAAACATTGATTGTATAGCAAATAAGTTAAGCATCTAGCTTGATGTTGGCTCCATAAACATGATAATGTAACAGCTCAGATAAATTAACTCTTCTCCCTCAAATCTTTCCATGTGTTAAGCTCCAGTCAAATCTCACTCCCTGTCGCTTTTTATTTCTAGCTTTTAGCATTTTTCTTCCCCTCCCCTGACACTATCTGTCACTAGCATCTTGCTGTAACCAGTAAGCAGACAAATCTACGGTTTTATATTCTTTCCCCCATAGTTCTCCAATATCGTTCTGCTAAGGTCTCTTCACAATGAGACTCTCTAACTTATCCCAAACTTGATTTTGCAGGTGACTCTCCCAGATCTGCATCTTCACTGGATGTGTCTTTACATAACTTGTGTCCACACAAAAAAGGAAACTATGTTTTGATTATAGCAGGATTATAAATGTGAGATAAACCTTTAGTCTGTGGCGTTACCTATGAGAGATCCTAAAAAGGAGCCCCAGTTGCTCTCCTGCAGAAATTTTGTTATTTTTGCTCCAGAAGAAGCCAAAAATAGATGTTCTATGTTGCCATAAGCATCGTCTTCTTTACTTCTGAGCTCATGGGATTTGACATTAAGAGCAGTTTATTGAAATGATTTCTGCATTTTCTTCTACAATCATATCTGTAGGGTGATAATGGAGGACCAATGGGTGGCAATGTAGCTTTTGGCCTCCACTATCCCATAGGCATATCTTTTAGTCATTATTTTACTATGTCTGGACATGGAGCCACAAGATCCTATCCTTTTTTTAAAAAACTCATAACATTGAGGCTGTGATCCTGCCACTATAATTTAGGTATAAATTCCATTTAGAATATAGTAGTAGGAGATACTACAAGTAATCCTGCATAGGATCAGATTGAACTTAATAAAATCTCTAACACATTTTTAAAACTCTAACAAAATTAAAAATGCTCTAGTTCCATGCTTTATTATCTGATATAACAAGGGAAATCCTGGTTCCCCCCCCCCCCCTCACCACCACCACACAATGTCAGGAATTGCTACAATTTTTGTGCCATGTTATCATATTTATATCATTTCCTCAAAACATATTCTAGACTTACAGCCAATTACTCATGGACCAGCACTGGTCTGCAGACCACTACTTTCAGTAGCATTATTCTGTCTAATATCCATCTTCTAGGAATGAATTTTGGAATCTAACCTCAACAGGAAACTCCACTGCATTTATGCTATCTGCTCAGAGTCAGACTTACACACAATCAGAGGAGGAACTTGGATTTGAGAGCCATTACGGCAAAATTTGATTATTGTAAAATCACTCCACATATTGGCACATCTTAAAAACCATGAGGAAATAAAATAAAAAGAAGAAAATATGTTGGATAAATGTGTAAACCACATTAACATGATTAGGTTCGTTAAATATCGTTATAAAAATAGAAATACAATGAACATATGAAACAAAATTACATATTTACTAAAAATAATACTAAACAAAACCACAACCTAAATACTACCAAGAATTCCTAATACTCTACACCCTTCACCCATACACAGAAAACAAAGCTTAAAATTGTTTTCTCACCCTCTAAGCCAGAGGTTCCCAACCTTTGGGCCTCCAGGTGTTTTGGACTTCAGCTCTCATAGTTCATAACTGCTGGTAAGATGGCTGGGATTTCTGGGAGTTGAAGTCCAAAACACCTGGAGGCCTAAAGGTTGGGAAACACTGCAAGCCAAAGATTTCTTTAGGAATGAATAGTCATCTTCTCATTACTACATAATTTGCAAGAAATTGGGATCCATTATAAGTTCATCAGTTTAAAGTTCAGTTCGTTAATTTGTTCTTTCAGCAGTCCCAATAAAAATAAAATTGGTTCCAGATCAGTTTTAGCTTTGAAGTTATCTTGCATCAACCCTTGAATCAACTTCCAGTATTTCTTAGCTTTATCACAGGTCCACCATATTTGTACATTTTTCCATGTAATTTTTATTACAGATATATGAGGAATGGGGAAGGGTACAAGAGTGGATATAGAACAAGGGCATTTTTAACATCTTAAATTTTCATCTTCTTCCATTGTTATCTGATACACAAAAGCTTTCTATGATGTTAAAAAAGTAAAGAGAAAAAGAACATTTCTTTTCTAATCTAAACCAGTTTCAGTTTCAGTGTTTTGAAACAAAAGAGATGGAAAAATAGAGAAATGGAAAATAGAAAGTCATAACTCTTCCTACCTTGTTTCTGCTGTCCTCTTCACAATAAAAAAATCTATTTTTCCCCTCCATGAAACTTCTTATCTCTGGTAGATTAACTTTCCAGGATCCCTTGGATATAATTGGGGATCCTGTTATTCTTGTCACTGACTTCTATTTTTTCTTTCCTTGTTATTCCTGCATTCCTGTACTACTAATTTTCCCTTGATGCTATAGAAAACCCAATATTTTCATATTCTTTTCGTCTTTTAAATAGTCAATAAAAGGCTGCTATTCTTCTTCAAATTCAGAAGGATCTGACAATTGTATAAGCCTAGTAAGTTTTTCCATCTCTAATTATAACAGTATCAGTTTTCTTCTTTGGGTTTAGGGGGATCTAGCGATTATATAAACCTGATCAATTTGTCAATTTCTGCCAGATTCATCATATCTGTAATCCATAAATCTTGAGCAGGAATATCTTCTTGTTTCCGATAATTGCTAATAATAAAAAGCTCTTGGTCAATTTATATTTGGTCAATTTAAATTTGGTCAATTTATATTTGGCAAATTTAGTCCATTTTTATTTAAAGAAAGTATCTTTAGGGTCCCCATTCTTGAGATAGTAGATAATCAACCAATTCTTCATCATCATGTGGAATGGCCTGTTGCTGTTGTGGAACATCTTCCTTATCCAGGACCTATTGAAGTTGCTTTCCCTTCTTGCCTTCTTCAGTGTTTTCTTTCTCCTTGATCTTCTGGTCTTTCTTCTGAATTTAGGTCTTTTTTTAAATTTCTCATAAAAATCCTGGGCCTTCATGACTGATGTTAACCGATAGCTTTGTCCTTTGTAAGATACTATCACTCCTTCTGGGTTTTCCCATCTGAACCTATAGCCTTTCTTCTTAAGTTTATCTAATCTTTTCTTTATTGTCTGAGGTGGAAGTTCTCTTAATACTGCAATCCTGGTATTTCCTATTTCAATTGGATCTTTGGCATGAGCTTGCAAAACTTGGTTTCTTTCTTGTAAACAACACAGTCACATCTCGTTGGTATTGGATCCTAAAGGTCCTGTCAATTTTAGTCTTGACCACTTGCTCTGGGATATCAAGTATTCTAGCCACAACTTCTGTTATTGCCATATCAAGTTCCTGTACAAATTCCTCTCAATCTTAAATCTTTAAAATTTAAATCTTAAATTTTCTTTGTGAATATTCTGATCTTTGGGGTTGGTCTGAATCTCTTTGGAAATCCATTTGAATCTTTTTGTGCCTCTTCACTTTTCTTTATTTTCTGTTTTTGCCATTCCCGCTGCTTCAAAATACTACTCATTGTGTCTGTCACCTGTTGCATATATTTCTCCATCTCTTGTTGACCTTTATCTAAATAATCTTCAGCCTGTGTAATTCTCTTGTCAATCATTTCCTCCAAATTTTTTATTCCATCTGTAATGGTTCTTAATTTGGTCAAGATTTCCCTCATTGGATCTCCTTCTTGTGGAAGAGATCCTCTCCTGGAAGCTTCTTTCTGGTTTTTCTGATCTTTGAATCTTGGTCTTGTTGACATTGTGGTCATTTCTATAGTCAAGCTGTCTTAAAAAAAAAAAAACACAAACGTCCAATTTTTGAAACTTTGTTATAGTGCCTCCTTTGGCCACTTTCAGTTTTACTACTCTGTTGCTTACAGCCCTTTTAGTTGTTTCCCTGTTTTCTTTATTTCAATGATTTTCTCGATGGTTTTATCTCTATGGTTTATCTTTATGGTTATTTCCTGTCTTATTTCCTGTTTGGAATCAGTCCAGAAGTTCCATGCAGTCCCAGAATGTTATAGCTATCGAGTTCTTAGGTATGTTAAACAATGTTACTTCCCACAGTTCTTATAGCATAATCTTTAACAAATTAATTCACTTTTATCCTTTGTTGTTGGTCTCACCAGATAGTTTCATCTGGCAGACTTAGAAAATTCTTGAAGAATAGTTTCACTAATTAGATTTATAAAGTCCTCTTTTCTCTCTACAATTTCCTACAGAGGAAAAATAATATAGTTACCTCTCAGAGATGTTTTGTCTATAAAGTTGGTCATCTTACAGCAGACTTAAGGGCATTTTAGTTAGTTTTTTCAGACCTTATCTAAATAAAGTATTTTAAAGAAGTGAATCAAAGCTACTTCTTTTTATTTCTGCCTGTCTCCCCCTTATATCTCCCCTTCTCTTCTTCCAATGGGGAAGGTGATATCCTTTGAGTCTTGAGGGGTTTGCATCTGTCCTTTTTCTTTCTGAAAAAGTTTTTCTCAACTCTATATAGTTAATAGACCTCCTGGGATGTTCCAGTGCTCAGCCAGCTAGCTGAGACACTGCTCACAGTTCCATTTTCTTCATCGGAAGTTCATATTTGTACCTTGATGTACTTCACATTCCCAACACATATTTTTGGTCTCTTTATAAACACTGGAAAAATTTTCCGGAGTCAGATACCATCTGTGCAAGATCTTACAAAAATTACCTTGCAAATCTAAACTTAGTACAAGCAGTCCTCAAGTTACCAACATCCAACTTAGAAACAATAGTTAAGAAACATATTAACATAGTTAAGAACAGGGGTGAGACAACAGGAAGTGATATAAATCTTAATCTACCCCTCAGAAAGTTAATTCATTCCTGGAAGTTATCATGGGGAAAGGTGTCTCCACTGATGCTTTATCACCAACCCTTGTTTCTACAACAAGCCAAATTTTTCAAAATCCAATTATCCAATTATCACAGGGACAGAAAGTGAGGTGAAATCTTCTGAACAGGGGCACAACAGTGAAACAAACATCACGTGTGTTAACCCTTCCTTATATGATCCAAAGCCTATATAGGTGTGTATGTGTATATATATATATGGCTAGAGTTACACTTTAAACAATGTTCCTATTCTGACTTTCACATTAAACATAAGAACAAACCTACAAAACCTCTCTTGTTCGTAACTTGGGAACTCCCTGTATACCTTGGAAATCATTAGGTCACATTCTTCTCATTCTCTTCTACTCAATATTGTGACCGAAATCTCAATAACAATGTATACATTTTCCCAGTTAAATTGATGTCATCTGTACATAAGTTAGTATCAAACACAGCCTTTTTTTTCAAAATTAAAAACTTTTTATCAATTTTAAATCTTTCATAAAGTTACTTATACTAGTACCAAAGAATATCACATCCATCATTCAACAATTTCTGCTGTGTTTAAATCTATATTGATAATAATTAAACAACAACAAATCTAGCAGGTTTTGAATGCCTCTTCCTCCAGCCTGTAAAAAATAACTGAAAAATGTGATATCCCTTTCATAAGAGAAGGGCTGCCAAATAGTTACTAATGTCTTCCAGAACTAAGCAGACAGGAATTAGAGTGGGCAGGGGAATCTGAGTAGAACTTGCTACTCAATTGGACTAAGAGAAACATAAGTCGGAAATGAATATTGATGGAGAGCCAGTAACCTCTGAATGCTGTGGGTGTGGGCTTGCAGACTGGGCTTGCAGTTCCATCAACTGGAACTCAAACTTGCAATCTGCTTTCGTTCTCATGAGAGATCCTGTTGAGTCATTGTCTTCTAATTTGGAAAATTAAACTCTCTGGTATGCTATGAAATAAAGGCAGGGGCTGAACAGAATTTCCAGTAGATGATTTTCCTAGAACAGACCATGCTAGAAAAAACCAAACAGGTTTACAACTTCTGCTTAAAGGAGCCGCCCTCCAGATCTTATTGATCTTATTGAACAGTATCTTCCAGATGTTCAAGCCAACATAACCAATAGCCAGGAATGCTGGAAGTTGTAATCAAATAATACCTGAAGGTCTGCATAACTCCTACCCCAGATCTACAACATAATTTACAGGACCTAATGTTTGCAGGCTCACATGGATTATTTAGAGGTAGCTGCAGTTTATCTGAGCTAAAATACCACAAAATTCCCATTGAGCTCTGGAGAAACTCCTTCAACAGGGGTCCCCAAACTAAGGCCCGAGGGCCACATGCGGCCCATCAAAGCCATTTATCCGGCCCCCACGGCACAAAGGCAGAAGGGGGTTGGGCTAAATGACCCAAGGGTTCTCTTCTTCTCTTCCAATTATTATTATTATTATTATTATTATTATTATTATTATTATTATTATTATTAACAACATTGAGGCTGGGAGGCCATTTGTCAGGGGTGCTTTGCTTGTGCTTTTGGTGTCCAAAGACAGAAGGGGATTGGACTCAATGGCCCAAAGGGTCTCTTCCAAACCTTTTTAAAAAATAATAATAATAATAATAATAATAATAATAATAATAATAATAATAATAATTGCTTGGTGGCCAACTATAGTCCGGCCCTCCAACGGTCCGAAGGATCGTGAACTGGCCCCCAGTTTAAAAGTTTGGGGACCCCTGTCCTTAAGTATATAACTATTATTCTGTATGATGATATCTATGAAGAAAATTACCTGATATAATAGAGTCTTGCTTATCCAATCTTTGCTTATCCAACATTCTGTATTATCCAACACAGTCTGCCTTTTAGTATTCGGTGTTTTTGTAGTCAATGTTTTCAATACATTGCAATGTTTTGGTGCTAAATTCGTAATACAGTAATTACTACATAATGTTACTTTGTATTGAACTGCTTTTTCTGTCGATTTCTTGAAAAGCATGATGTTTTGGTGCTTTGTAAAATCATAATGTAATTTGATGTTTAATAGGCTTTTCCTTAATCCCTGTTTATTATCTAACATTTTCACTTAACCAACATTCTGCCATCCCATTTATGTTGGATAAGTGAGACTCTACTGTAATCATGAATATACAAAAGCACTGAATGAAGTGATTGAAAATCCTGTGTATGTATCACATGTACATAAGTGTACTGATTAGAATCTCAGTGAGGGGAAGGAATCTACCAATTACAATGTGGACACTTTTATTTAAGCAGCTTTGTTTAAATTTTGCTTCATTGTAGAATTTTGAGCATCTAGGAACTACTTAATGCACTTATAACAGACAGTGGATTTAGACCTTCTGCAATTTTTTTCATCCTGGGTATTTGCATTCATTGGTAACAATATTATGACCACTACCATGCTCCAACTTTTTCTGTTTCCACCAGTTCTTTTCAGATGGTAAATCATGATTATTTTTTGCAGAAATATTACTATATCATTGCAGCTACTTTATCATAGTGTTTCTTACATTGAGTTTGTGGAATCTTGTTGCATCAACTAATTAAGTAGTCTAAAGTTTTATCATTTTCTTTACATGGGTAGTATCTGCTGTTTGTATTTTTTGAATGTTTGCCTTGATGCTCTTTGTTTCAACCATCTATTCTGGAGCCCTAAGTATGTGTCATTTAGTTTCTTTTTGCAGTGTCGCATTCTGTAATTCCCTCCTAGAGGTTCCCCTTCTCAACTTTTCCTTGTATTTTAATACCCTGAACAAGTAGTGATTTGCTTGGCTAGGCTTCAAGGCAATTTTCTTTCTATGCACATGTTTTATTTGCTCTGTGTTCAACAAATGTTCTCTACATGTATCTATTAATATTTATTTTTTGTTTTTACTGTTCATCAATACTTTATTTCTCTTGTTGATCAATATCAGTTGAAGTCATAAAGGGTGGTGTGATGCCATAATTCCCCATGTTTTTCTATCTATTGCATTAAGTTCTGCTTGAGTCCAGTCAAGAATTTTGGCACTATACCAAATAACTGATACAGCTCACAAATATATGCCCTGAATTATTTTTCTGCTGTTTAGCCTTGATGTCAAGACTTTCTGCATTCTTAGCCTAGCAGTTCACCATCATTGATGTTCTTGTAGTTTCTGTAGGCTCCAAAATAATAATCAACAATGTGCTTATATTCTGTAACATTTGACAGATAAAAAACTGTGCATGAAATCTAATTATGTACAACGATATTTACTTGTTTGTGTTTGAATAATCTGAATGTAATCTGAAATAAATTTGGATTCAGGGAGTATATAAGGCAACAAAAGTTTTAATCAAAAATAGAGAATCAGATGAGAGACCTCAGAATTTTTTTGATTTTCTACATACTTTTACCATTCAGCTATTTCTGTACTTCCTCATGAACTAGACTGCAAGAACTTGGACACTGGTTCATCTCTCATATGTCAATCCCAATCAAACAGTAATAAACAGGTGGATTATTCATATGAAATATGAGGCTGCAACCTCTGAAGAGGTTACAGATTATGTTGTACAAAAAAATTATAGCTACTGGTGATTGATGTACAAACCCTAAATGCAAGGTATATTTCATCGATGTCTTAAATGTGTTGTACTAATTCCAGCCACTCGTTGCATCCTACTTCTTTTACAAACAGTTCTGCAGGCAAGGATTTCTTGCCACTTCTCCCTTCTTCCCATTGACAGTCCTGTTATAAGAAGAGAAATATATTCATAGGACAGCTTTGCACATCTAAGAGCGAATGCTAATTTCAATCTTGCTTCAGATATATTGTTTTTATATAGATCACAGATTTGCATATTTTAATCCTGCTACATGGATTTCGTTCTCAAATATTTACTCCATACAGAATTTTAGACACCTTGAGGATACTAGAAATGTAGTCAGTATCTTGTTGGCCAAGTGAGGCTAAACAAGTTGAATATCCCAAAATTAGGCAGAAACAAGAACAACTGCTGTAGTGTGAACTGCTTTGTCCTATACTTTAAGTAAGTACAGACAGAAGATCTGCATTATTCTTGTTTGATCCATCTTATGACAAATTCATTGTGGTACAGAAGAGACAGGATGCTAGGATTTCCCTGTACCTTCCAATGGGGCATCTACATTGTAGAATAAATGCAGTTTGACACCACTTTAACTGTCATGGCTCAATGTATGGAGTCATGGAAATTGTTGCCTTATAAAGCCTTCAACCTTCTCTTCCAAAGAGTGTTATCTCACCAGACTACAACTCCCATGATTCCATAGTATTGAGCCATGAAAATTAAAGTGGTGTCAAGCTGCAATAATTCTACCTAAAATCTTTGCAATAATGAGGAATGCTAGGAGTTGCAGTTTTGTGATATCTGGAAATCTGGTGTTACTGGGGGGGGGGGGGATTGCTTAGGGTTTCCCTGTTTTGGCTCAAAAGCTGTTTATGAAACTTGGAAATGTGTATTTGATTGGACTACAAATATATTAAAATCAGTGCATGGAAAACAAAGCTGAGAAAAGTTTTATTATTGTTCAAAGCTGAGTTTGGAACATGTTCTTTGATTCTAAACTTCTCTTGTATTTGTGGTGGAAAAGGGAGCTAGGAATTTTTTTAAAATCAGTTTCTGTTTAACGTGGAGCTTGGAAAATTTTGTTTCCAGACATATATGCCAATCTTTTTAGACTAACTTAGTTTTTATTTGAATTACATGCTCTGAGCATTCATGCTTCATGATTTATTTATCATGCTGAATGACTTCATGGCTCACCCTCTTGGACGTCATCAAGAGCTGTCCACAGGTTTAGGTTCTGGCCTTGAAATCTTAAGATCAGGTACTTAACAGATCCATGTGGACGTGTTGCGGTGAAGCTATTCCAGAGCTGCTGTAGATCTATGTTATGGCTCTTCATAGTTCTCTTAAAAGCTTCTAATACTGAACTAGACTTCATCCCTGTGTAGGACTTTAAAAAGTATTGGGCAATGTGACCTTTCTGTGCCTTTCAGACCCATTATTCCGTAACTGCTGCAATAAATGTAGTAAGCTGATGTCATGTATGTCTGAAACAGGAATGCTTGAATTAGTAAGGCTTATTCACCCAAAGCAAGTATTTCACCAGTAAGATACTGGCAGAGGACTTCAGAAGTAGTTAACAAAGCTGTAAGTGCAGAGGTGTTTTTTGTAGAAGACAAAAGTGATGTATGGTCGTTCCTGTATAATTAGCTGGTCTTTTTACTGATGAAGTTTTAAGCTCTTTAAACATTGTGGAATGCATAGGATATAATTTAAAAGACCAAAAGAAATGTGTATGTTAGTAAGAAGTAATTGGGTGCATAGAATGTGAGCATGCTAAATGGCACATCACATTTAGTTGTTTTTAAATTTTACTTTTTTAAAAAAATTACTGTGCTTGGAAGCTGCCTAAAATCCCACTCTGAGAGAAATGTTGCATAAAATTTAATTCACTAGATGTCAGATTCCAATTGAATAAAGAAGCCAGCAAGCAAGAGAATAAGTGGATTTCATGGATTTAGGACTTCTGCTCTGTCAGATTTCTTATTCCAAACTAGTTTTTAATTGACATTACGTCAGCCTTATCCTATTTCCTACAAATGGGGACTTCCAAAACACCCTGTTATTAACAACTGTTTTAAGATCTTGCTAATTCGAGGCTGTGGCTTCCTTAATTGAACTTACCCAGCTATAAAAGTGTCTTCCTTTTTTTCTACTGTCTTGCACTTTGTAGGGCTTTATTATCTTTTCTAATGAATCATGTTGTCTCATGCTGTGTCCAAATTATGATAGCCTCAGTTCAATGATAGCCTCAGTTCCATCGTGTTGACTTGTTTATTATAGTAGCCATTTTCACAAAATTGTATAGTTTAAACTCACTATTGTCTGTTGCGTATTGCGTCTTTGAGAGGTAATCCAAGAAGGTGTCAATGCAAGCAGACCATGACAGCTGTCAGTTTTGAATGAAATGCTTTGAGTTTTGGGCTGACAAGAGTAAGAATATTTTGCAGGTGTGGTGGATATGTAGAGGTTGCATCACTTCCTCAGACTCAAAGGAAGATCTGGCTTGTTCTGCTGTTCCAGCAGCCAAAGAAAGTATATTCAGTTAAAACTTTAACAAAAAGTCATATGTTTCTCTGTATTCCAGGAAATGCAAGTCAATTAATGAAGGCATCTAGGTGTAATGTTGTTTTCTCTGTTCAAAACGCCAGCAACTCCACATTTATTTTGAAAAATTGTTTTGGTCCTTAATATGTGAAAATGCTTTACTACAACTGGTCTGTTATGCCCCACGGCATAGTACTGTATATGCATCTGCCACACTGTTTGATTTGTAGTTTGGCCTTCTTGGCTTTCTGTACCCCTAGTTATAACTCCTCCCCCCTTCTCTCTCTGGCCTGTACTTCTTCTGAAGAAAGCACATGGCTGCCCAGCTTCTGGGAAACTATCATTTTTTTCACCTGCTGTACTGTTATGTTTAGCAAGATTTGCCCAGAATAAAAAATCTGGAACCTTTTTGCGTCTCTGCAGCTGAGTTGGCACTATCTGACGAAGTTTCTGGTGTAAGTACTGGTCTAAGGAGATTACCACAGACATTCCCACGGCCTCACACTTGCAGCCAGGTTATGGAGTCAGAATATGGTCTGTTGGCTTTTTTAGTCTGGTGGATTACCTAGATTTAGAGCATGATTGCTGTCATGTAGTAACATGACTTAATAGTTTTATATGGAGCCCCAGGTGAAGCAATGGGTTAAACCCTTGTGCCGGTAGGATTGTTGACTGAAAGGTTGGCGTTTCGAATTCGGAGAGTGAGGAGAGCTCCCTTTTTTCAGCTCCAGCTTTCCATGCGGGGACATGAGAGAAGCCTCCCACAGGATGGCAAAACATCCAGGAGTCCCCTGGGAAACGTTTTGCAAACGGCCAATTCTCTCACACCAGAAGCAACTTGCAGTTTCTCACACAATTGTTTTGTGAGGTCTTGATGTTATGGTAGTTGTATCTTCAATGTAAGCTCTCTATGTCATTGCTTTGGATTGGGACCAGATTAGATCCAATATGCCTAGGAAACGTTTATGGGAGAACAAGCTAATACTGAGGCAATAATATGAATAGGCTTCATTTATGGATAATAGGTACAGTTGGTGTATCAGTAAGAAGTATCTACATGTCATTTTGATGAAAGAGATACAGAATTCCCTTGCAGTATGCATCAAATTGGATCCCTTTGCAAATCGCATCAAAATCTTGCATCAAGACAGAGCAAAACGCAAGCATGAGCTACATAAATTAAGCCTAATTATACAACCTTGTACCTATGAAACTGCAAAAACAGAAACAAGCAAGGAAACAATTATACTGGTTTTTTGGGGGGAAATTGCCCCTTTAGGGCTCAGTAAGTGGTGGCTTGAAGCATCAATTTATTTAGACAAATACAATGCTGGATAGAGTTTACCAGTAAACGGAGTTAAACCTGCAAAGTATATATATGGCATTCTTACAAAACTATACAGCAACAGTAATTAAGCACTAAGATGCTATCACATTAATATAACTAACCAATAATGAGAAAAACTGTTTCAAACTACACATGTCAGATATTTTCCTGCAAAATAACCATATTCTTCTTGGTATCTTTTATTAAGTAAATGGGTTCCTGGTTACACACCAAACTAATATATACCCACAAGTACAATATGCATTGGTAAATTGTCAATAAACAGGTATAAAATATAAACTTATATTGAATGAAATACAATAAGTACCAAATTTACAATTGTAATGTTAATGCTCCGTACATCAAAATGAATATATAACTGAGCAATGCTTGCTCTAGACATAAGTTTTCACCTGTGAAATCAATCAGTTGAACTAAAGAGCATGTAGAACACACAACCGGTTTTGACTCTTAGTCTTCTTCGGGTGAATTTATCTGAGAAAATTATAATGAATTATAATTAACAGGAGCATATAACATATCCACATAAATAATTACAAATCTGATATAAGTACTCACAATTGTACATTCACATGAAACAGACTTTACATTCCTCTTTCGAGTTTGTGTTCTTATATCTTTTTTCAAAGGTGGGTTCTAAATAAAAGGAACAAACAGTAGTTATAACTCAATTAAAAAAATTTAGATTTCAATTTAAAAAGTTTATATACATATCCGTATACTCACAGTGTCTGTGAATTTATGTATTTCTATGATACTCTGCTGACTCTTTGTTCATTCTTATAGCGAGTATGGAATGTTCTTTGGGATCCTACACAATATAATGGAAAGATTTATCATAAGGTGGGATGATTTCAAGTAACAGTAGGAGAAGGAGGCGATTTATCAACACACAATTGGTTGATAAAGGCTTATAATAGTGTATAACTACTAAAATAATGTATAAATATTAAAATAAATATAGTGCCCCTACTTCGCGGATTTTCATTTATTGTGGGTAGTCCTGGAACCTAACCCCCCGTGATAAGTGAGGGAACAGTGTATATGTTATGTTCATTTAGACCATGGGGGTGCTCAGTTTGTAACTTGAACATTCAGTATGATTCTCTTTGTAAGAGTTTAGTATTGTAATCCATATGTTTTATTCCTGTTTATTGACAATTTACTAGTGCATATCGCTGTACTTGTGGGTATATATTAACACTGAGGTCCAGGGGCAACAACTGGTGGCTTCACCAAGAAACTAGAGGCTGGGATAGGATAGAAGTAAAGTCTTCTGGTGGTGATATAAATAGCTTCTGTGTATACTTTGCCTCAGCTGTGTTGAGCAACTTGCCTGCAGTTAATCAAACAAGGTCAGAGATTGTATATTTCACTTGTTCCTGATGCTTGCCATTGTCTCCGTGAATCATAAAAACCATCTGTTAAGGGTATTCTCATAGCTCTGAGGGAGCTGCAGTTAGTGCCTATTATATGAAATAGAAACAGATACAGCTTTGAAGGACAGGAGGAAAATGTAATAATATAATAGGTTTATGAGAAATTTGGGGATAAAAATTCACTTGTAATGGTGTTCTTTGGTATAGTTCATAGTAACTGGTTCACATTGAATCCGTTAAAAAGGAGGGGTTTTTTTTCAACCTGGAAGGTGTCATGTCTCTGATATAATTAAGATCTACATTGGCCAGAATAAAAATATGATAGTGCTTGTACTATACGTGTGTGTGTGTGTGTGTGTATAAAGGGTTTGCCACAGGTGGTGAAAAAAGCTGATTCCCTGACCTTCTTTCTTGTACAAGACTATTAAAGGGGGATGTTCTGTCCTATTAATGTTGTTGTTGCTGCTGTAGTATGTCTTCAAAACGTATTTGACTGATTGTAACCTTAAAATGACCCTTTGATTGGATTTTTGGCAAGATTTATTCAAAGGAGGGTTGCCTTTGCCTTCCTCTGATGCTAAGAGAGTACAATTTGCTCAAGGCTATCCAGTGGGTATTCATGGCTCAGATTTAAAATCTGATCTCCAGAGTCCTAGTCCAACACCTAAATCACTACATCATTTTGTCTCTTTCCGTTTAAATATATCTCACCTTATAGCAAAAGGTCTCAGGGCCATAAACAATTTAAAATGATTTCAGACACCAGGGGAAAAATTAACATAGCCTAGAACAATTTAAAATGGTGTATATACAGCATGTGCCATACCACCACATTATAATTTAGCCAGACCCTAATCACGAAGATCTTAAAGTTCTAGTGAAAAGCTGGGTTTCTGTTTGGGAGATATTGTCATAAGGAAATGAAGAGATGAATTTCCACATGCTTCTTGATGGTCTATATTTGATTCTTTCAAAAACTTTAATGACCTTAATGACAAAGACAATGGAGCATATTGATGGCACTCTGTTCCAAACCCAAGTATTAAACAGTATGCTTTATAGAATTGGATCATATGGCATTTGGCCACTTAATGACTGAGGGCTGAATCCCTCAATGTAAGTTCCTGGAACTAGTCCCACAGGTAGGTGCCAAGCCACGGCAGCTCCTTCTGCTATCCCATAGGGCAGTGGTTCTCAACATGTGGGTTCCCAGGTGTTTTGGCCTACAACTTCCAGAAATCCCAGCCAGTTTAACAGCTGTTAAGATTTCTGGGAGTTGAAGGCCAAAACATCTGGGGACCCACAGGTTGAAAACCATTGCCATAAGGTCAGTCCAGTAGGCTACCAAGATCAGAGATATAAAAAAACCACTGAGAGAGTCAGAGGGCCATGTTTTCCTTGTCTCTTCTCTTGAGCAGGTTATCTGTCAGACCTATTTCTGGCCTGAAACTAGATTAAGATGTGTCCAGATAATCAGGCTCCTTCAAGATGGTATGAAATTCCCCAGTTTCTACACTTTAACATCTTTTTCTGTGACAGATTTAACTGGGATTTTAAATATAGGTATATGTATAATTAAAATTTAAAATAGGGCAGCTGGTTTAATTGTACCAGAGCCTTGCCAATGTTTTTGTGTTCAAACTACTATCACAAGATCCAAATAGGGGTGGACAGAGGAACAAAGCCTGACATTTACCTGTTCCTTTCTATAATCCAGAAACAGATTCTTAAACATACAACAGACTGTCTTTGAAATGTGTGTGATTAGTTTGTCCTATAACTTTGCTTCCCTTTTTCACTTCTTTTTAATTCCTAAAAAGTGAAACACAACCTCTGAAGTCATCTTATCAACTGAGGCAGGGTGAATTGTAGGCAGTGGTAGACCATCTACTTACCTGTTCTTTCTGTAACACGTGATATAAATTCTCATAACATCAACGAATGATGTGTACTGGAGTCCATTAAATCTTGTGTTAAATAAAACCTATTAATCTTTAAAGTACCACAGAACTCCTTTATTGTTTTTGCCACAGTTGACTCATTTGATTTCAACCCCACTTTCACCATTCTTCATTCTTATTGTGGCTAAAGTGGTTTGGTTTGGCTTTTGTATAGTAACTCGAAGGTGTAGCACAACTCACAGTCAGTTTCAAAACATAGCCTCTTCTCAATAGGGAGACATATTCACTCTCAGTTTCAGATTCTGCAAATATTCCATTTTATTTTTTTGATGGAAATTCAAACCAGGCAATGAGGAAATAATTGTCATAATTCATGCTACTAAGTGAAGCTGAAGTTAAAGGCTTGGTTTCTAGGCTGTATACATTTCAGATCTTGGTTACTTTGTCTAATAATCTGGGAACAAAATTGGTCTGGGAAAAAGATTTGGGTGCAACCATCCCAGATTCTGACTAGAAACATTTGCTGTTAAAAGGGTCAATGAAACTTCTGGCCACAAGTATCAAAGAGCACTGCATACAATTAATAAATTGATGATATTTTACTCCCATGGAATGGAAATGCTTTTCTAAAGGGTCAAGTGAGTATTGTTGGTTACAGTGTTGTAAATTGGGCTGTTACCACACCCATCTGGAATTTGGTGTTTGCAAAAATCTGTCAAATTATGTCACAAACAATTTCTTCTTCACCAGACTTGGGACGGCTAGTTCTTTCGTATAATGAAGTTGAGTCTGTTTCTCATAAAAATTGATTGTGTATTTATGTTTGGCAGCACATTAAGTGATTGCACATAATTAGAAACTTCTAATTGCTCTGTTACTTTCAAAGCCCTTTGTTGTGACTGCGCCTTCGGGGATTATGGTTGATGGGGATGGAATTCGAAGAGGAAGAAAAAACCCTCGTGATGAGGGTTCACTGGAGGAGTTGCGCAGGAAGCGACTTAGAGAGCTATATGGGGGATCTTCTGAGGAAGATTCAGATGGGGAGATGGATGCTGAGGAACAGGTGGTGGCTGGGGAAGCGGGCACTGAATGGGCACAGCCACCGGAGATGTCTGGGGATTTGGGGTCTATGGATACTTCTGAACCTGGGGTTTCTGCAGGAGCTGATCCCAATTGGGATGCTTGGAGAAGGGAGGATGGTTCTTTAAGTGTTCATGGGGCTAAGTGTGGGCAGGATGATTGGGACTCGGACGAATTGCTAGGTACTCCAGATCCACGAGCTCTAGCTGTGTGGAGCTCAGACTCTGAGTAGATTTGGGACACCTGATGTTTGGGTGTGAGTGTTTGGTCACCCAGGAGGAAGGGGAATAAAATGGGAATGTTTGGCCACTGCACTTTGCGTGTGGCAAGGTGTTGCTGAGGCGCCATTGGGATCTCTGTGTTTCCATGAAGACTGGACTTGGACTATGATTTGAATCTGCTGTTATCACCTAGCTTGGCTCTCGCTGTTTTCTTATCGTGGACCTGTTTTGGATGACTGCACCCTCTTCAGACCTTGGATCGGAATTTGACCTTGCTACTGCCTTCGCCCTGTGATTGATGACTACTATCGGCTTTTGACTCCTGGCTTGCTCTTTGGACACCGCTGTTATCTCCTGACCTGACCTTGGAATCCCGGACGACGTCTTTTCACCATCCTTTTGGAGCCTTCGGCTTTATCCACATTGTGGAAGCAGTCTACTGCATTCTTAGTTTGTTTGTTTGTTTCCTGACCAATTTGGTGTTTTCTTTTGGGAACTGTTCCTTTGAAAACTACAGAGCCGGCTGGCAGGGCTTGGACTCAGAAAGTGCAGTTTGCACTAAGTTTGTTTAGCTTTGTTTTTACCTGCTTGTGTTGCTGAATTATATTTTTGTTTGAACTGCTCTTGAAGCACTGATAGTGAAGTGTTTTAAGGTTTTTTCTGTGTTAACATTACTTTTTGGCTTATCTGCTGAATAAACTCTACTTTTGTTCGCTAATTGGCGTCTGACTCTTGACACCCTTCTTAGATAGAATCTGGAACATCGTACTGATGGAGACGTTAACTGAAAAGTAATGCCTATTAGAAATAATCAAGTTCATCAGTTATGCAAATGAATATGCATATACTTCCCCTCCTCATATGATTGCATTACATTAATGGGCACAGTTTAACTGTCTGATTCTTAAAAACTAATGTTTGTGCAGTAATTTAAAACTAACATTCCCGCTCTGCTTTGGATTTTTTGCTATCTTTGGACAAGATTAGCCATTGTCATGTTATAACATGTATCTGAATCTATATTCAGTTTTTCCTTTCTCTTTTTGAATAGTTGCATATGGTAATTTGGAAACAGGGAGCTGTACCAAATCCCCCCCCCCCCCCCCGGTTAAGAAGCATAAACCTAGATATTGATTGCAAATTGGCTGGTTCCTTGGGTTCTAAACTTGACTCTGCTTAGAAAGACTGTGTTTTGTTTGTCTTATTCTCTCTGTTTTTCTCTTCTTTCATGTATAATGCTTAAAATTGTCTTGCTATCTTTGTGCTGCTCACTGCCAGTTTTTTACAACCCAGTAAAGTTCCTTTATAATTTCCTTTTTCAGTTCCTCTCTGGTGTGGATGCCTGGTGTAAAATGTGCAGTGAAGGAGGCCTCCCATCAGAAATGCAAGACCTGGAACTGGCCATCCATCATCATCAGTCCCTTTATGAACAGGTCACTCAGGCTTACACAGAGGTGAGTGTTCCAGAAGAGACTTTAATAACAGGTAGCAAGTTACACAGTGTAATTATTAGATAGTTGGATGTGCATTTCGCGTGTAGGGGGTTATTGGCAGAATAATTTGTGGAATACATTTCATTGCCAGGCTGATGTGATTGCTTGAATCTTGAAGCTCATGTGCCTTTTCTGTGTAATCTTTTTTATTCATGGAAGAAACTAACATGTAGCAATATCAATGTGTGTCACGACCCAGGCTGCAGAGCACCAATAACCATACACAGAGGCCAGAATCTATCTAATATCTTTATTAAGGAAATATATAAAGTTAGTAAAAGCAAGTGTATGAAATAGTTCAGAAGTAGACCTTTCAGGAAAGGTCAAAATTAGTCCCAAGAAACAATGTCCAATATGAAATATTAAGGTCCAAAGTTGTAATCCAATAACCGAAACACTCACTTTGCCAGGCAAAGTGAGGGGAGATGACAAGGTCCTTTAGTCCATGAACTTGAGCAAGGCTAGGAAATAACTTGAAACAAGGCTTGATACAAGGCAACAAGGCACGGGGAGCGAGAACAAGATCCGTGGAATTACTTGGCAAAATCCGGAAGACAAGGCAAGGCTGAGTCCTGGAAAACAAGGCAAGGTCCGTGGAGGTAAACAAGGCTGGAAACGGGAACGAAGGCTTGGAAACGGAGCGAAGGCTTGGAATCAGGAACAAGGCTTGAAACAGGAACGAGGCTTGGAAACGGAGCGCGCTGTCCACACACAACTTACTCCAGTAGCTGACGAATTGACTCCGCAAGATGCCTTTGTGGGTAAAACACCTAAATAGGGTCTAGTTTTCCCACCAAAGAGCAGTTCTCTGGGGAACTAGAAACGAAAGCTAATCTCTGAGTCCAGATGCATGACTCCTTAAGGTTTCCCATGGAAAGCAGGCTTAATCAGCTGAATTCTTAGCAGCTATCCTAGCACTCCTACGAGAGGCCGCTTGAACTGCTCTCTGATGTTTACAAAACTCGTGGCGAGAAAACACAGGAGATTTAGACTCAGGGCTTGTTTGACAGATTTCTGGAAGACAAATCTCTTGCAGGTGCAAGGTTCCCAAATCTGGCTGGGAAGGTTCCAATTCTGACTGAGACGGTGAAAAACCCAAGTTCTCCTCTTCATCTGGGACTACAGTGCCATGAACGGGACTACATGGCCCATGACTCATCACACTATCCCCCTCCTCAAGCCCCCTCTCAAACCGGGACTCTCTCCCCGAGGCGCGAGGCCGCGGCTTGGCGGGATAGGTCTGATGGAAGCGGCGGGTTAGATCAGGAGCATGGACTGTGGAAGCGTCTTCCCAAGAGCGTTCCTCGGGGCCAAAACCCACCCAGTCAATGAGATATTGTAGGCGGCGGCGGTGAAAGCGAGAATCCAAAATGTCCTCAACCTCGAACTCCTCCTCCCCATTCATCAAAACAGGAGGGGGGGCCGGTCGGTCTGTATCTGGGCGCACACCATCCGCCGGAAGGAGCAGGGAGCGGTGGAACACTGGATGAATGCGCATTGAACGCGGAAGTTGGAGTTTGAAAGTCACGGGGTTAAGTTGCGCCACCACTGGATAGGGGCCAATGAAACGGGCATCTAACTTCCGGCAAGGGCGATGGGAGGGCAAAAAGCGGGTGGACAGAAGAACCCGGTCTCCTACCTTGATTTCGGGGCCCGGCTGGCGATGTTTGTCCGCGTGACGTTTATAGTCCTCCTTGGCTTGGTTTAATTGCTGGAGCAAGAGTTGTTGCACCGCTGTGAGTTCCTGCAGCCAGTCCTCTGCTGCGGGAACTTCTGAGGTTTCAATGACAGGGAGAAAGAAACGTGGATGGAAGCCATAGTTTGCAAAGAACGGCGTTTCTTTAGTAGAAGCCTGGACCCCATTGTTGTAGGCAAACTCTGACAGCGATAACAGGGAAGCCCAATTGTCTTGCTGGTAGTTCACATAACAGCGAAGGTATTGTTCCAAAGTGGCATTGGTGCGCTCAGTTTGCCCATCTGTTTGGGGATGATGAGCCGAAGATAAACGAGAGTCTATGCCCAATAGTTTTTGTAGTGCTTTCCAGAAACGAGAGGTGAATTGGGACCCACGGTCTGTTACCAAACTCTTGGGCAATCCATGCAATCTGAAAACATGTTGGAGGAATAGATCTGCAGTTTCTTTGGCCGTGGGAAGGCCATCACAGGGAATGAAATGGGCTAACTTGGTGAAAAGGTCCACCACCACTAGGATCGTGGTGAATCCACAGGAAGGTGGTAGATCAGTGATAAAATCCGCAGAGATTATTTCCCATGGGCGGGATGGGGTAGGGAGGGGATGCAGAAGCCCTGAGGGCTTTTCTCTTCTTGTCTTGGAGCGCTGGCATACTGGGCAGGTGTTGACATATTTTTCCACATCCTTGCGGATCTTGGGCCACCAGAAATCTCTTAGGATCAAATGCATGGTTTTAAATAGCCCGAAATGCCCTGCTGGCTTGCAGTCATGACACAGACGAAGTGTTTTTTCCCTGCCCGGTCCTGGGGGGATGTAAACATGATTTCTATAGCAAAGTAGCCCATCCTTAAGCGAAAAGGGAAAGCGTAGTCCTTGGCGAAGTTGGTCCTGTGCCCAGGCGTCTGCTTGCTGACTAGCCCTGATTTCCTGAGCACAAAGGGGTCCTGGAGTAGGGGAAGTTGATTCAATGGGAGTGGATTTGGTGTTTCCCACTGTGAGCGTGGCAAAGTTCTCGGGTTGTAGCAGCTGGGACTCAAAGGTCTCCTTGCGCCCTGCAGCGTATTCCGGTTTCCGTGACAGAGCATCTGCTTGCTTGGTCTGGGCTGGGGTTACATAATGAATTTGAAAGTTAAAACGTTCAAAGAATAAAGCCCAGCGTTGTTGCCTTTGATTTAGCTTGCGGGCAGTTCTTAGATGCTCTAGATTTCGATGATCAGTATGGACTTCAAGGGGAAATTTGGCCCCTTCTAGCCAATGTCTCCAAGTTTCAAAGGCTGCCTTTATGGCCAATAGCTCCTTTTCCCAAATGGTGTAATTTCTCTCTGGCGCGGTCAATTGACGGGAATAAAAGGCACAAGGATGAAGATGGTCTCCCACTGGTTGTAGGAGTACAGCCCCAATTGCCACATCGGAGGCGTCCGCCTGCACAACAAAAGGGGTTTCAGGATCTGGATGCTGAAGGATTGGCTGGGACGTGAATAATTTCTTTAGTTGCTGGAACCCTTTCTCTGCTTGATCTGTCCAGCGGAAAGGCTGTTTCCCACGGATGCAACTGGTGATTGGGTCAGACCAGCGGGCAAAGTCTGGAATGAACTTGCGGTAGTAGTTCGCGAACCCCAAGAATCGTTGCACCTCTTTCTTGTTGGTTGGCGCCCGCCATTCCAATACTGCTGAAACCTTAGCCGGGTCCATGGAGAGCCCTAGTGGTGAGACGCGGTACCCCAGGAAATCTACCTCTTGTAGATCAAAAGCGCATTTTTCCAGCTTGGCATAAAGTCCATGATCCTGCAATCGTTGTAACACCATTCTGACGTGGTTCTCATGCTCTGATTGTGATCTAGAAAACACCAAAAAATCGTCCAGGTAGATGATCAAGAACCGATCTAGATAATCCTGAAAGATGTCATTGACAAAATGCTGGAACGTTGCGGGAGCTCCACATAATCCATAATTCATAACTCGGGACTCGAATAATCCGAATTTAGTCTGGAAGGCAGTCTTCCACTCGTCCCCTTCTCTGATGCGAACTAGATTATAAGCTCCCCGAAGATCCAGCTTGGTGTAGACCTTGGCTCCCCGAAGTCGGTCTAGTAGGTCCGAGATCAAGGGCAGGGGATAGCTGTTCCGCTTAGTGATATTGTTCAATGCTCTATAGTCCACCACCAAGCGTAAGTCCCCTGATTTCTTTTTCACAAACATCACTGGGGAAGCGGCTGGGGATTGAGAGGGTCTGATGAATCCCTTGCGAAGGTTTGACTCTATGAACTCCCTGAGAGCTTCTTGCTCCGGTTCAGTCAGGGAGTAGAGATGTCCTCGCGGGATCGGGGCCCCCTCCACCAAGTCAATGGCACAGTCATAAGGTCTATGTGGGGGTAATCTCTCGGCTTCTTTTTCATTGAATACATCCCAATATTCTGAGTACTTCTTGGGCAAGGTGATAATGGGTTCAGTGTCTGTAGCATGGCAGACCTTGGCTACAAGGCAATGGTTTTGGCAATATTTTGAAGCAAACTGCAGTTCTCTGTTGGACCAGGAGATGCTTGGGTCGTGAAGTGTCAGCCATGGAATTCCCAAAATTACAGGGAAATGGGGAACCTCGGTAACAAAGAAGGAAATCTCTTCCATATGTTCCCTTATCCACATTCTGGTGGGTTCCGACCACTGGCTTACGGGACCCGTCTTGAGGGGGCGGCCATCGATGGCTTGCACCACACGGGCATTCTTGAAGTCATGGTATTGTAATCCCAGAGAGTCGGCATACTCTCTATCAATGAAATTGTTTGTAGCTCCTGAGTCTATCATGGCATGGACCATGACTGGCCCCTTTTTTGCTGACCACAAGGTGACCACTAGAAGAAATAGGACCCCGGTTGGCGGCTCTTGAGTGGGTTTTTTGACCGGGTTGGCGAGCCTCTCTACGCCCGGTCGCTGGCTTCCCCCGCCGGCTGTGCGCCAGCCGCCTCAGACGTCTTCGTCTCCGTGGAGGACGCCGCCGCCAGACGGGCGGGGGGCTTCCCTTTGGCTGGGCACTCTCTGGCGAAGTGGCCCCCGTTTCCGCAGTACCAACAGAGATTTAGGCGTTGGCGGCGGGCCTTCTCGGCGGCATCTAACCTGGGACGCACATTGCCCAACTGCATCGGCACCTCCTCGCTCCCCCTGGGGTATGGGGCTGGTGGTGGGGGTCTCCATACTGGACGCGGCTGGACGCTGGTGGGAGCGGAAGGTTTCACCCCAGCTCTACCGCTCTGGCCTCGGACCCATTGTTTTCTGTTGGCAAGCATGACTTCAGCTCGTAAACATTGATCAATGAGTGCTTCAAGAGAGTGGGGGGGATCCACTTTGGAAATTTCCTCCAGCATCTCGATGTTGAGACCCTCCCGAAATTGTCCTCTGAGGGCTATATCATTCCATCCGGTGCTGTGGGCCAGCACTCGGAACTCGGCTATGTACTGGGACAAGGGTCTGTCCCCCTGAGAGAGGCGCCGGAGTTTATGGCCGGCTGCTTCCAAATTGTCTTCGATCCCCCACGTCGCCTTAATGTGATCCAAGAAGTGTTGCGCTGATCTTAGGTGTGGGGAAACTTGGTCGAACAGTGCCGTCGCCCAGTTGGCCGCTGGCCCGTCTAAAAGGCTGTAGATCCACGCCACCTTGATGTCTTCTTGGGGAAACTCGGCATTGCGGGCCTCTAGATAAGCTTGGCATTGGCGACGGAAAACATGAACCTTAGAAGCTTCTCCAGAAAACTTGGTTGGCAATGCCAGGGCCGGGAGTCGGATTCCGCGTTCCTTCAATCCCTTTATTTCTCCCTCCTGCGCATTGAGCTTATCACGGATGCGGTCCACTTCCTCCTTGTCGATGGTGTAGCTAAGTGGCTGGCCACCCGGCACGGTTCCGGTAGACATTCTGGCCTAGGTTAATTGGTGCTTAGGGTGGCGGAGTCAAACTGTCACGACCCAGGCTGCAGAGCACCAATAACCATACACAGAGGCCAGAATCTATCTAATATCTTTATTAAGGAAATATATAAAGTTAGTAAAAGCAAGTGTATGAAATAGTTCAGAAGTAGACCTTTCAGGAAAGGTCAAAATTAGTCCCAAGAAACAATGTCCAATATGAAATATTAAGGTCCAAAGTTGTAATCCAATAACCGAAACACTCACTTTGCCAGGCAAAGTGAGGGGAGATGACAAGGTCCTTTAGTCCATGAACTTGAGCAAGGCTAGGAAATAACTTGAAACAAGGCTTGATACAAGGCAACAAGGCACGGGGAGCGAGAACAAGATCCGTGGAATTACTTGGCAAAATCCGGAAGACAAGGCAAGGCTGAGTCCTGGAAAACAAGGCAAGGTCCGTGGAGGTAAACAAGGCTGGAAACGGGAACGAAGGCTTGGAAACGGAGCGAAGGCTTGGAATCAGGAACAAGGCTTGAAACAGGAACGAGGCTTGGAAACGGAGCGCGCTGTCCACACACAACTTACTCCAGTAGCTGACGAATTGACTCCGCAAGATGCCTTTGTGGGTAAAACACCTAAATAGGGTCTAGTTTTCCCACCAAAGAGCAGTTCTCTGGGGAACTAGAAACGAAAGCTAATCTCTGAGTCCAGATGCATGACTCCTTAAGGTTTCCCATGGAAAGCAGGCTTAATCAGCTGAATTCTTAGCAGCTATCCTAGCACTCCTACGAGAGGCCGCTTGAACTGCTCTCTGATGTTTACAAAACTCGTGGCGAGAAAACACAGGAGATTTAGACTCAGGGCTTGTTTGACAGATTTCTGGAAGACAAATCTCTTGCAGGTGCAAGGTTCCCAAATCTGGCTGGGAAGGTTCCAATTCTGACTGAGACGGTGAAAAACCCAAGTTCTCCTCTTCATCTGGGACTACAGTGCCATGAACGGGACTACATGGCCCATGACTCATCACAATGTGTACTCAGAAGTGAACCACTGGATTACTCTGAGAATAACGCTTATAGAATTATACCCTTGGGCTGCAATCGTAATCATAATTACTGGGAAGGAAACCCCTGTGAGACTTCTGAGTAAATGTATTTAGATTGTGTTGCACACTTAGAACTGAGCCATCCATTAAGTAAATCTGTACCAGAATAATTTGCTGTGATCCAAAAAGATAGAACAGAGGAAATCAAAAAAGGAGGAGGTTGAGAAAGGAATGCAGTAGCATCTTAAAGCCTGTTCTTATTGTAGCCTAAGCTTTTCTGGATATAAATCAGTTTCTTCAGATGCAGTACTGATTGATATTTAGGCATATAAGACATATTTACATAATTGTGAGTGTGCAGTGGAATAAAATAGGATCCAAAAAGATGCCAACCATGCAAATAGAGTATAGGAAGCTGTCCTCAGAGTCCCTAATCCAACATTATCCAAATTGGCATGGAAAGCACCATATCTGTTACTTCTTTGACCATCCCTTCTTTAAAAATAAAGTGTTAAGTAGTCTACTGTTTTTGTGTTGTTTATTTTATATTGTTTGCTAGGTGTATAATCCATGTGCAAGATGATGGGGTGTATTAATGCCTGTTTACTTAGTTTTCTCTGATAATTCTGTATGTGTTCAATCCTTCTTTCTCACCTTTTGTGTCTTCTCAATGTAATGAAGGAGTATTTCCAAGCTCTATATAAGCTGCAGTCATTTTAGGGAAAAAGACAAAGGACTTTTTCAAGTTTATATAATAAAATACAAAAATTCAAATTGATGGATTTGGTGCATAAAAATTGTCTATGCCCTGTATGAGTCTGTATCCCCTTTGGAGTTTAGTGAAGGCTGATTAACTAAATTGGCTTCCCCTCATCCAACCATCTAATCCATGCCGCATTGTGGTGATCCTCGCTGTCTGCAACCAAAAGCAACTGGATCACACGTCAGGAGAGACTGTGAGCTATTACAGAGTCACAGTGGTCATCCTAGGTTTTAAATATAAGCCTCTAAGTAGCACTGTGTGTGATCTGCACAAAAAGGAAAAAATCAGACTCTGTCCTTTTAATATCCGAATACTGTATTTAGAATATTTTATGTGAATACATTATACATATTACTTTTCATAGTGATTAATTTCTCATATAAACAAAGATTTTGGATATATGCTTTAGAAGGCTGATGGAAGTCAAGAACAAAGAGGGTAATATTGACTTGCTAGATAATAATTTGAGGAGTGGAGAAGGATGAAGAAACACTTTATAATTTCTGAAAGCCTAGTCCAGCACTTCCTCATTGTTTCTTTTGTGTTCATAAATCCTGTAAAATTGCACATTGTGGGGGTTAGCGTGAAGACTGTTTTTGTTCTTTATGAAGATGCACTGGAAAAATAGTGAAGACACAACATCTCAATCTCTTCATATCAGAACTCAAAGATGAAGTTGGTCTTCAGTTGCAAATTGAGAAGTTCACGTTGGAATTAACTTTGTGCACTGTTACTGATTAGTTAGCCATATTAATATCATTGATTCAGAGTAGCTTGCCATACTAATATCAGTAGGTCTGACTAGTTGGGAATTGACTCCTTGCTATCTTTTCATATTTTGGAATCAAGTTTGCTCATTGGTTTAGTATACAATGATAATACTACATTACTTCGATTATTCTCTATGGATCACCATATACTTCCACCAGTACTATTTCTGTCTTGCCTCACTTTCCATTTAGTTTATTGGGAGCTGGTTCTGACTTTGCACCAGAAAGTGGTGAACAAAAATTTCTGATTGTTCCCTTCACACACACGCGCACACACACACACACACACAAATATTCATTCCTCTTTTGATCCTGGATATCAATAATATTGAGGTTTTCTAATTAGTAGTTTGCAGTTTGTGTGTACATCATGTGTGTATATTTAAGTTCAGTTCCTTTGTTTGTCAAATGATTTTCTTCTCACTGTTCAAATTTGAAATGTCAGAAATGTATTGGCAGTTTCCTACCTATACAGACTACCCTTCAGCTTAATGACCAAAAAAGCAACTGCCCATAGCTGCAATTGGCAGCCTTTTGAAACTGATATGTAATTTATAGAGCAATATCAAAGTCTTGCCAATCATTGTGTAAATAAGCACCTTTACAAAACTGAAAGCACAACAGGCTTAGTGTCATAACACTAATCATACGAGTGATCTAGTCACAGAACCAGCCCACCCACCCCCCCCCCCCCCACCCTCCAAGGAATGACTAGGGAGGACACCAGGACAAGCACCAGTGTGGGACTAAAGATACCTGAGATGCCAGAAACATCCAGGCTTCAGACACTTGAATTTATGACAATAGAATTCAGAATATCCCAAACTTCGGTTAACACAGGTCAAGGCCGCATTAAAGTGGCCTTGCCCAGCATTATTCCACTTCAGCTCCTTGTGGTGTTTGGCCATCACAGAGATTATTTGTGGTCCTTTCCCATTAAATGGTCAGTGTAGATTTCCCTTAGTCTATGGAACTCAGGGAAGTAAACTTAGTCTATGAAACCTTATGCTATCAATTTGGTTCTCTCAGTTAATCCCTAAGGTGCTATAAATCCTTTTCCATGTTGTCTGGATTAGATTTCAACGTATTTGCTCTTATTCACTCCATTACTGATGACAAACACTGGTTGAAAACCAAGGCAGATGGTTATGAAAAGATAGATTCATGTTTGGCCCCTTGAAATTAATCCAGTTATCATTTGCCATTTCAGCCAAATGTAAATGATGGATAATCCTTTCTTTCTGCATGAGCCAAAAGTAGCCATACCAACACAACACCCATGCTTGATAGTGATCCTTTAACCTTACAGGTGAGTCAAGATGGAAAGGCTTTGCTGGATGTCCTACAACGTCCCTTGAGTCCTGGGAACTCAGAATCTCTCACTGCCACAGCTAATTATTCCAAGGCTGTTCACCAGGTTTTGGATGTGGTCCATGAGGTTTTACATCACCAACGGCGCCTAGAGAGCATTTGGCAGCACAGGAAGGTCCGATTACATCAGAGGCTTCAACTTTGTGTTTTCCAGCAAGATGTTCAACAGGTAATATAATTTCTCTAATTTATAAAACAAAGCTTGGATCTAATTTATTGCAGCCCAAAACTGGTTAGGGAGACTCATCTGGAAGACATCATAAAATCATTTTACTGTCTCTTGATGCTATTGAAATATAAAATGCTCATCATTTCTGTCATGTAAAATATCACCATTTGTTATGTAACCTATTGAAAAGCTTTTAAAATTAGGAATGATTTTGGAGTGGCTTTATAAATAGCTATGAGGTCTATGAAGGACAGTTTACTAGGAAGAAAAGTAGCAGCAATATTAAAATAAAGCATATCCCTGTGATATTACCTAGATTATTTCAGCATTGTATATAACCATGAGTGTTATGTAGAAAGTGCATTGGAAATTGTTGTTTAGTTTTTCCTAGAATATGAGGATCAAGGGAACAGTGAAATTAATAGGCTGTAGAAATGATAGAGCTGTTATTGGGCTCATTCAAATAAAATCTTCTTATCCCACCAAACCATGGATAGTTTGACAGGATTCATTTTGTGGTGGGGATTTGAAAGGAGTATGTGTATAAGAATGGATGAACTCCCCTATTTCAGTACTCGATTTTTGCAGTATATTAAAAGCAGCAGGGTTTGTGATTATGATTAAAAGAAATCAGCTTTATTGCTACATTGGGATATCAAGAAATTCAATCTTCATTAGGTCAGGGCCCTGGATTGGGTGCTTTCTCACTACAATATTTCCTGAAAGGTATATGCTTGTTTTAGACTGGGGAAGAATTGAGTTTTATAGAAAGATGGTTAGAAAGAAAGATTTAGTTGTACCTGTGTGCATGGTATGCTCAGGGAAACTAGGGTGGAAAAAAATTCTCCATTGAAATTTTGCTCCAGATTTTGGAATTTGAAATTACTTAATTTTTTTCCGAAGTGGAACTTAGGAATTAAAAGATATGCAGGTAGTGGAAATGCTAATTTTGCATGACATTGGATCCCCATTCCAGTTTTTGCTTTAAAATTTTTGTATAGTTGGTAATTGTACAATGAACAGAATTCCTGAGGCTCTCTTTTCATCTCCTTTATCATGCTTTGAACATTCAGACATGAGAAAAATTATAAATATCCCTTTCATTCTCATTGGCTGCACATAGCTCTGACTACAGTTAGTCTTTTCATTGTTATTGCTACCTAACATCTTTCCCTTTCCCCAGTTCTCTTTGTCTTTCCCTCTCTTTGTCAGCAAGTAGATGTTCACATTTAGGAGTCTTCGTGCAGAACCAATGTGTACAAGAAGCTCAGAAACCAATATTGATTCAACGACCCTGGCAAATGTATCTTTAATCCTTTCTAAATACAGTGGCAAGTAAATAGCCCTTGTTTCTTTAGACAGCAGGAACAGATATTTGTATTTTGAGTTACTGTATTGATTTAGTTCTGAAACATCAACTCTAATATTATAAATGATATGTCTTTGTGAAGTCATAGATACCACAATAAACGCATTTTGTTACGTATTGCTCCAAATTACTACCAGTGGTTTAGCAGCTATGTTTCCATAGTGGCAATTATAAGGTGTGTATAAAAATGTTTTCTTCATACATTTATGAGAATATCCAAGAAATTGAGTGGGGAGATCCTACAATGCAATAGAAGAAAACTCTATATTCACATACCACATTGATTTTTTTTCAAATTTAGTTGACTTTTCCACATTTAGTTGAGAGACAAGACTCTTTGTAGATTGGGACTTATTCTGTACGAAAAAACACATTTGAGGTTTGTTTGTTTTTAATTTGCCATTGTCTTTTCAGAAAACAGCATTTTGGGCATAGAAAAGTAGTACTTCTGTGCAAAAATGTAGATTTATGTGCAAAAAGAACCACACCCATCTTTTTGGACAGAATGAATTCTGAACAGTGATTTTGTTTTTGGAAAGTTGTGAAGTTTTTGGACAATTTCTTCCAGGAAGAAGAAAAATTATGAATTGTTTATTCTTATCACTGATTATGAAATAGATCAAGATTTACATATAGCATTAAATGATATTCATACATCATAAAGATTAGTGTACATTTTTGGCTATAGAGGTCTTGTTCAGGGGGAAGATTAAAAGAAAGCACTCTCTTGAAAAATCTTAAATATGGAGACCATATTTAGGACTTGAAGAATCTGTAAATAAAATGCTGTTTCTTTATTCAGAGAGAATAGAACAACATTAACATTTTATAGACAAGTAAATATGATATCTTTGTTGTTAAAGAAAAACCGTGCAAGGGCCCAAGTTCATTCGATCAATACAATAACTATATTAAAAAGAAAGATAGAATAAAAAAATAAAACTGATCCTTTAAAATCCAAATATAAAAAGGAAGTGATTTCACCATGACATTGGGATAACTCAAGCCCTTTCTATCCTCAAGTAATTCTTTTGTCACTCAGTGACAAAATCTAAGAGAAAGGTATATTCATGGGTGTAGTGAGTCCTATGTCGGTGGAGTGGTGAAACTTTTAATTCAGAATTTAATCAAACTGTTTAAATTCTGCTGAATATTTAAAAAATATACACATAGGTAGTCCCAAACATTTTGCAAATTTCCTGAAGCACCACAAGTGTTTTAGTTCTTATTTGATGTGCACCCATCTCAGTGTATGTAAAAAGAAACCCAGAGGTCATGTTGTCTGTGAGTTTCTCTTTGTTTTTAATGTTTTGTACTTGCACAAACGTTTTTCAAACATATATTTGTGTTACTGTTTCTCAGCGGCCACATTTTGCTCTATATCTTCCAGTACAGAGCCATAGTATTTGCTACTATGTGGTGAAATGCATAATTACTACAAGTATCTAGCATCAGCTGCAAATTGCTTATCAATAAGTTGAAAACAGGCTTCCATATTGAAATATAAATCCATAGAACTGTTTTTTTTTTGTTTTGTTTGTTTCACTGTATTCCTTAAAAGATGTGTTTAGGTCTATGGCTTCATAAAAAGAAAAATAGCAAGTCTAGATTGAGCACAATTGTGTATATCCCAAGGCACTGGTCTAAGAATATCTTATAGGTAACTAGCTGTGTCAAGCTGAGTGGTTAATAAGGATTAAATACTCCACAGTCTGCAAGGAAACGAAATAAAATTATTCTGATCTTCAAACAATGGCACTTAAATACAGCTCAGCATAATGCCTTAAAACCCTGTTTTAAAATAATTTAATTTTCACGTAATGGTATTTCCTGAGGATATTCTGTAGAACTCCATGCCCTGTCATTTGCATAATTTCATTTGAACTTTCATATGAAATTACTCTAAAACTGTATTTCTTTTCTCCTCCCTAGAGCTCCTAATGAGAACAGATTACTTTGTTTCTTAAAGCCATTCTGATTAGAGTTATCTTACACTTTCTGTTTTTCACTATCTGTGTATTCAGTAGCACGACAATTATAATTTTTTCACAGGTAGGTTTTTTAAATGCAGGGACAGTGTTTGATGTTGCATTCCTTGAAGAACTTGTATCTCATTTGAAGAACTTGTATCCGATTAAGGTTTCTGGCTAAACCTAGAGTCTTAAAAACTAAAATGGATATGATCCAGCATAAGTTACTGTATTTATTCATGTATTCATGTATGTCAATCTCATGTATAAATCAATGGCAAGTTTTGGGGAGAAAATTATGGATTTTGGTATGATTCATGGATAAATTGAGGGTCATCCCACAGAGTGTAGTAAGCACTCATGCCACCTCAGAGGGCCAGCTGTTCCTGCCAGCCACCATCATTTGCTTGCCCATGCATTTGAAAAAGCATCACAACAGAGGGAGAGCAAGAGGGTATTGGTGCTTCTTTTAGATTCTCCTGTGATGTATTAAGCTCTTGCCTTTTGCCACTCAACTCAGAGAAATAAATGGTTCCTTTTTTTGATAAGAGGTACAGTACGCATGGATAAGGTACCCAGGTTTCTTGGGATAATATTCTAATTAAAATATCTAGACTTACGCATAAGTATATAGTGTAATCATTTTAAAATCTTGTTATTTCAAATGACAAATATGTGAGTGAGAAAAGGTAGTGGTAGGGGAGGTTCATATACCGTATTGACTCGAATCTAATGCCAACTTTTTTGGCTAAATAATATTTCCAAAATTAGGGTGCACATTAGATTTGCATAATATGGTAATCTTAATGGTGAGTCAAAGCATAAGAGGAAGCTACCTAGCTTCTTCAGGAGCACCTGAAGCTCTTATTTGAGGGACACCATCTCTAATTTAATTGCCATGGCTCAATACTATGCTATCCTGGGATTTGTAGCTTGGTGAGGAATCATCATTCTCTGGCAGCCCCCGTGATTCCAAACTACAGCCCCAATGATGTCATAGCATTGAGCCAGGGCAGTTCAAATGGATTCATTACACAGCATAGATGCACTCCAAGATTCCTTTCAATTGCTGAAAGCTTTGGTGTTCTAATATTTTTGTTTTTGAAGAAGGAATTATAAGCATGCAACCACTGTGATGCACACCTTTTTTGGCCAAACGACAACAAGTGCATTTTTTTGCCGCTGTGCGTTACATTCACCAGCAAATACTTTTATTTTGTTTCAGGGTTTTGAAAATTGAGGTGCACATTGGTTTCAATGACGCATTAGACTAGGGTAAATAGGGTATTTCACATATTGCTTCAAATAGAGAAATAGACCCCACAAGGATATGCAGAAGGATGTATGATGACTTAAGCTAACTCAGAATTCTTTTGCAATCAAATTTGTGAGGGAAATAGCTGTCTTTTAAGTCACATCATGTTAATTGTTATGCTAGGAAGAATGTGAATTAGTTGTCTGAACATTTGGAGTTAGCATCTTGGAAAGTGGGTGGAAAGTAGTCTCAGAACAATGTTGGGTACAGCCTCAGCACAGTTTAGCACAAAAGAGCATCAGAGTAGAGAGGTGGGTGTTGATGTGACAAATTCACTGATCACAGTTCTGTGTCTCTGGATGATGTTTCCAACTGCCCCACAGCAGCATTTCTAACCATTATAAACACTGTAAAGCAAACAGAAAACTTCCTCTGTAGTACTCCCGTCTTTCTATTTCAAGGCATTAAAGTATCGTAATATGTTCTGGCAGATAATACATTCCTGTCTTTCAGCGCAGGAACATGAACAGTTTATTTATAGCTCTTCCACCCACATGCTGCCTGAAATTTGCTCTACAAGGGACCACTTCAGCATTAAAATGTGTGATTCCCTTTCCCCACTGACAGTTTTAGATATTCCCCTTTTCCTGTGACATAGCTATAAAAATGGATAATGAATGAAGCCCCCATCCCCATTGGAGCTGGGGAAGCAATATGTTTTCTGCGTGTTTGAATGTTTTCAGTAAAATAGTTGCTGATATTAAGTACTAAATCAACAAATTATGAATTTACCAAAAGGAATGATGCTGGGCCAGTTTCTATATCAGTGGTTCTCAACCTGTGGGTCCCCAGATGTTTTGGCCTTCAACTCCCAGAAATCTTAACAGCTGGTAAACTGTCTGGGAATTCTGGGAGTTGTAGGCCAAAACACCTGGGGACCCACAGGTTGAGAACTACTGTTCTACTTTAATAATAAGAGTGGTTGAAGTAACTGAGGCTGTGCATGATATTGGATATCCGTAGTGATAATACAATGCGTTTTTAAGGAACATTATACTGATTATGATTGGGTGTGTGTGCAGAAACCAGTATTTACTGCACAGATGCCTGGATTTTATGCTCAGAAAACATTTCTGTGCAGAAAACAAGTTTCTTGTGCCGACTATTTTCTGTGATTAAAAAAACCTACATGAATTTTAATGCAGAATGGATTGCAAATTGTGAATATTCTCACACATCTAGGATTCTTCTTTTTGAGGTTTCTCAATACTTCAATAACCATCTGACAATGTTTTATTCTTTCTATTCATGGATCTGACACATGTTGTCCATTATTATACACCCAAATGTGTATATACACACATCCATGGTGTTTAGTCAATAGACAGAAGAATTGTTTAATATTTGAGATGTTGAAATATGAAATCACAGTGTCCAGTTGCTCATGCCAGTAATAGTAGTAATCGCAATAACAACAACAACAACAACAACTTTATGTTTATATCCTGCCACTATCTCCCCGAAGGGACTCAGGGCGGCTGACATGGGGACCAGCATAAACAAAGATTACAACACGACTTTAAAACATAATAACACATAAGCAATCTAATAAAAACAATTAAAATCAGCAGAGTAAAAATACATCATCCAACATCAACAACCAGTAACCAGGAAATAGTGGACATGTTCAGATTCGAGAGAGCAGGGCAAGGACTTGTGCAAAATGCAGACTATAGGGCAGAGGCTGCAGGTAAAGTGCTGAAAAACCTAATCAATAAATTAGGGCTAGATAGACCTGATCAGGGACTAAAACTGTCATTCAAAGGCAAATAAATATTTTTAAAGAGGGAAAAGGTCCTTGTAAAATAGCAGTTATAATGGGATGGCAGAAGTGACCAATCCGTAATCCTTTTAGCAATTTGTAGAATTCAGGAGGTTTAATATTAGGAACACCTTCCTGATGATAAGAGAGGTGTCGCAATAGAACTATTACTGGCACTAGCGGTGTAAATATCTCGACATCTTCTCCAGTGAAGGCTCAAATAGTGTCCAGACAATAATTTGGATGGGATGTTATAGCTCAGTATTTTCTGTAACAGATAGGATGTTGGATTAGATGGCATAGGAGAGTCTCTAGCTCTTTCATACTATGGCCTAGATATAGGGTAGTTTGTATAAAGTCAGTAACAGCAGCTCTTAAAATTCAGATATTTAAACTAATCGTAGATGAATTTATCTGGGAATATGTCCCAATAAACTCTGTGGGGCTTATTTTTCAGTAGTCGTGTACAGACATCATCAATAAATGAATGAATAAGAAAGCAGAAACCTTGCATATTTGATTTCCAACTTATCAAATCAACTTGCATGCTGACTTTAAGAGGTTTTTCAGCTTGATGTTTACTCTAAAGAAGATGATTTAAGAGTTATGATTGCTGCTGAACTTTAATTTTCGTAATTAAGCAAACCAGTTTTTTTTTTCACCTGAAAAATTTCAGGGTGGGAGGTTGAACCTGTCAGCCCCCCCTTTGGTGACAGGTTCAACCTAGGAAAGGCCACAAACATAGGCCCCTTTTACACTGCCATATAATGCAGATTATCAAAGCAGATAATCCACATTATCTGCTTTGAAGTGGATTATGAGTCCACACACACACACACACTTAACAGTGCTTGACTTACAACTAAGTAATATCTGTTTGGAAGAGTAAGCTAGCTGTCTATCTATAGTATGATTCCAATATCCATTGAGGATATAAGGACCCCCCCCCCCCCATGGTTCAGTGGGTTAAACCCTTGTGCTGGCAAACTGCTGACTTAAAGGTTGGGTTACTGTCCTGAAGGTTCCTGGTTCGAATCCACCCCGGGGAGAGCACGGATGAGCTTGCTCTGTCAGCTCCAGCTCCATGCAGGGACATGAAAGAAGCCTCCTACAAGGACAGTATAACATCAAATATCCCGGTGTCCCCTGGGCAATGTCCTTGCAGATAGCCAATTCTCTCACACCAGAAGCGACTTGCAGTTTCTCAAGTCACTCCTGACATGAAAAAAAATGAGGATATGTTCCAGGATGCCCTGTGGATACCATAGAGTAGCAGTGGGGGACTTAGAGAGGCTCACAAACACATTGTGGGAAATATTTTTGGAGCTTGAGTAACTGAAATCATGGATATTGAGTCTGTGGATAGAAGATCATACTGTAGTCCTAGAAATCATTCAAGAATCACGTATTATCTAATTACAGGCACAAATTAAAGTGAGAAGAAGTCAGCTTGAAGCTTACAAATAAATGAGAAAAGGATACATGTTTGTGAAAAAATACTGTAGCAAGATACTGGTGTGAAGAGAAAGTATGTTTTGACAAAAGTGTTTTCTAAAGGAATGGGTTAAATATCGACTTTTTAAATGGGTTTTAAATGATGATCCTAGGTTTGGAACTGTCCAGAATTAATGGACTGAGTATTGGCAAGCTAATAATTTCCATTAAAATGAGCAGGAATCCTGCTGGCAGAGGTGCAATTATTTTTTAACCATTTATTTGGCAGACAGTTGTGTTTTTGTGATGTGACTATTTTCTCATTTTGCAATCTGAGCTTCTACTGACTCTCTTAATAGTGGCTGTCCATTCTGCTGTTGGAGAGGGAAGGATCAGTTATATCTGGTGTATCCTTGTAACAGTGGCAGTATGAAATGTCAGCTACTTGACAATGTTATAAAGGTTACAGAAGTTAAAGCCTAAGCTGTAGTAGAAAATATCTATTGTTAGTGGCTAGCTTTTTAATACCCGAAGAGGAAAAAAAGACATGACAATACACGATGGGTTATTTTAATTCTCTTTGGGATTTAAATCATTTGTAGTGGGAAAGGCATCGTATCTCACTGGCAGAGCACACACACTGCATGTGGAATGTCTCTGGCATTTGAAGTTAAAAGAATTGGATAGCAGGTGCTGTGCAGGAGACGACAAAAGAGCTGCTGCCAATCACAGTAAGCAACAGCAAAGTAAAAGAGAAAATAGCCTGATGTGGTATGAGGCATCTTTCCAAGTGGCACTCTTCAGCGAACATGTTAGATCACATCATTCTAATCTGTCTGTGTGTCTGTCTTTCTCTTCTTCCTCTTCCTCCCTCTCTTGCTTTTCATGATTGCTAATATCTGATCCATATCTGAAGAAATTCTCATCCTTTCATTGAGTTCACTTCTATTCTGTGCTTGCAAATCGTTTCTGACTTACGGCGATCCTAAGGTGTATCTGTCATTGGGTTTTCTGGGTAAGATTTGTTCAGAGGGCCTTATGCCATTGGCTTCCTCTGAAACTGACGATGTCATCGAATGGGTGAAGAATTGGCGGCATGCTTCACTTTGCCTTCCCTTTAAACACGGAGCTTGCTGACTCCCATTACATGACACACAGATATTTCCAGCAGGGCTCCATGCTTAAAGAGAAGGTGAAGTGGAGCATGGTGCTACAGTGGCAACATGGGAGGCTTCCCATGTTTCACTAGGAACAATGGGGGGAAGCTGGATGGTTGACACTTCCCTATGTGGAATGGTGACTTGGGTAAGTCCGGGGATACAGGGCATGGGGCAGTGGGTTCCTCACCCACCCACCCACCCCGATGTACACGGTTGGGATCACCATGATGTGTGGCAATTCTGGCAGCCTTTGGGATGAGGCCCTGAGAGAGTGTATTTTACCCAAGGTCATCCAATGGGTGTCCATTGCTGAATGGGGATTCTAACTCTGGTCTACAGAGGCATGGTTCAGTACTCTGTCCATTATACCATGCCAGCTCTCTGAATTTATTTTGCCTTTGTTAACGTAACAGGCAAAACTGCTTTCATTTCTACAGATAAAGCACCTGAGGCATGGTCTTTAAATATCATTATTTTGGAAATTTTACCCCTGCCATTTCAATCCTTGTTTTACTTGAGCAATATATTTCTGCATCTAAGTACAAACTGGTTTTTTTAATCTTAAACATAGTAATGTCACAGACATGTTAGAAATATGTAGTAAATTCTTTTTTTGTAAGATGTCCTAGTACCATCTGGTAGAAAAGGGGAGCGTGTTTTATTGACCACACTGAATCAGGCTGGGTGACATCGAGAATTGCATGAAGTCACATAAAAGGCTGGGTTTGCTCTAAATCAGTGATTCCCAAAGTGGGCGCTACTGCCCCCTGGTGGGCACTGCAACAATCCAGGGGAGCGGTGATGGCCACAGGTACATATATCTTTCTGTTTAATGGCTATTTAAAAAATAATAATTTCCAGGGCGCTGAGTAATATTTTTTTCTGGAAAGGGGGTGGTAGGCCAAATTAGTTTGGGAACCACTGCTCTAAATGCTCTATTTTTCCTGTTAAAGGTAAAGGTTTTCCCCTGACATATTAAGTCTAGTCGTGTCTGATTCTGAAATGTGGTGTTCATCTCAATTTCTAAGCCAAACAACTGGCGTTGTCTGTAGACACCTCCAAGGTCATGTGGCCAGCATGACTGCATGGAGCACTGTTCCCTTCTCACCGGAGCAGTACCTAGTGATCTACTCACACTTGCATGTTTTCAGTCTGCTAGGTTGGCAGAATCTGGGGCTAATAGTGGGAGCTTGCCTCGCTCCACGGATTCTAACCTCCGACCTTTTGGTCAGCCAGTTCAGCAGCTCAGCTCTGTTAGCCGTTCATTATAGGCTGAAAGGTGGCTTGTGAATAATAAAAAACACTACACATAGAAAATAGTTAGGGCATGGTTTCCCAAGAAGGAAAAACATTTATTTACTCTTGAAGATAACTTTCCTGAACAAATGTCTGGTTGGCAAAAAATTAGACCCACCTGGAATTGCCAGATATGGAATCTTAGACTTTCTTCACTTGTTTTGTCACTGAGCTGCCACCTGTCTTTAACTCTAAGCTTTGACCTGTTGCCAAGTTTTATAGTCTCATGCCAAACTCATGCAGATCTTAAGCAGGAGTCACATCTTGCCATTCTAGAAGTTGAAAGTTTTTCTCTTTTTTGAAGTTTATTGACTCTTTGCCATAAATTTTCTAATTAAACAAAGTCACAGATTTCTCCATAGATTCTAATCTTATTTCTGTTGCCAGCTGAGTCATTTGCAGAATCTCTCATTTATCCCTTTGTAATTGTTCCAGAATTTAGAAAGTATTGCAGAAAATCAAATATCATATTTGCAGAAGTATTCCAAATGCCAATAAGAAGATTAGGTTGTTTGGAGCTCTTTAATGGCAGAAAAAAAAACAAATGATATATTCTTTAGATATTTATTTCCCCCTTTATTAATATGTCTTTATTTGACATTAGCCTGTTGTGACAAATAGGGGGGAGAATGAAAGAGAGAATCTATTCCAAACGTTGGCTTTTAATGCAACAAGAGAAGAATTTTCCTTTAATTAAATTGGAATTGGGAAGCAGTGTTGGCCATTATGCAGGATTAGTATTTATTAGGTCTCCTTTATGCTGTTTTTCTTTCCGTTGCTTTTATTGTTTTCTCATTATTATCATATCTGAAAATCCTGTCCTTCCAGAAGTGTGAGATTTCTGCATTAAGCGTGAGGATTCTGCATGTGATGACTAATCAGTGGATCCCCTTTTTTTTCCATGTATTTTTCCTTAAAGGGGAAAATGTTCTGTCATGGAGTGAATGTGCTGTAGAAGAAAGCTCCTCTTGTTGAAAAAACTGCTCATTCTTATGCACTTTTTTGCCTGAACTCCTTGGAGGCTTTCACACTCCAGTTCAGGGACTGAAGTTCAACTATACTGACCACTTAATCCAGGACGAAAGCAAACAAAACATGTCATTGATCAAATGAAAAGCCCAGGAAACAGGTCAAGGCATGAGCAGTGCATATGCACCAGAGAGTACAGTTTTGACATGTTTGTAGGATCTGCGGTGTCCGCAAGTTCATGGTCATGGTGGATTCAGGGGTTCCCTGGCCCCCCCAATTCCCCTCGTGCAGAGCACCGGAGCATCAATTCCTTAATCTATTTCGCCATGCAATGTAGTTTACACTACATGATAAAGATATATGTGATTATTTTATACTTATTTATATTTATGTAATTTGTCTTTTATTCAATGTGCTGATTTATTATTTATATGTCGGGTTGGTTGGATGATGGTTTTCTGTATTAAGTAGTTGTTTTCTATTTTGTTAGCTGCTTTGAGTCCCATTTGTGGGAGAAAAGTGGGATAAAAGTAAATAAATAATACATCTAAGTGTACTGATGCACATTACAGGCTTTATTTCAGAGTATCCTCTAATTTTGGTTATCTTGTTTTAAACCCTCTATTAGTGTTCCTGAGAGCATTCATGCACTGCAGTACAAAATTGTATTTTAGAGTTGTTTTCAATCCACATTAAGTTGTTAGTGTAGGTGTACCCAATTTTTTTCCGGCTAAGAGTCTGGGCCACTTGGTAAGCTCATCTTTTCCCCTCCTTCCTCCAAAAGCGCCTACAATTCCATCTTATTTAAAGAAAGAGTGTGGGAGTATTTTTCCCTCCAGCAGTGGGCACTTCCCTGTGTCACCCCATTGTCAGGAACCTGCGAGACAATGGGAAGACTTTGAAGGACTGAACAGTTCTCTAAACAGGAGGTAGCTTCTTCCAGTAGGTCCCTTTAAGACTCACTGGGGATTGCAAGGCTTTTTAGCCAATGCAAAGCTTTCCCAGACTTGTTTTTTTAGGGGTCACTTGGGGACCGTGCTGCTGCTAGAGCTGGCTGATGGAGGCTGCAAAATGTCTCCAGGCACATCTCTTTAGGATCTGCCTGGAGATTTGATAGACTCAATGTTAAACTAATTAAAAATTATCATAGTGTTGGTGGTAGTACAAAAATCTGGGGGTGGGGAAGAGAACACAAATAGTCCTTTTAATGCAAAACCAAAAGTGTATCAATAGTTTTGGCACTGCTGTGCAATTAACAATTGTGAACTGGAAGCACCCTCTGCTGGTTATGACCAGAAGAGAAAGTGTATGCCCTGAATTCTGTCAATATGAGCAATATATTTTATGAAAAGCATGTCCTCTAAAATTCAGAGAGGAGAAATGGGAGTGTGTACTTTTATCTTTCCAACAAGCATCTCACATAATCATCCTTGCAAAATGATAGGTGAGTGAAAGTCGATGACATAATTGTAAAGGAACAGACATCGGAGCACATCAATAATTTTCTTGATCGAAGTGGCTAATAAGCACATATAACAAAAATGTGATAAAACTTATACTGCCACTTCCTGCAATAAGAAGGCTCAGGCAAATTCTATTTTGGCAAACAATGTAAATGTTTTTTTTTCCTTATTAGAAAGCCTTATAATTACTATTAACTTTATTCATACATTGGCTTTTCGTCAGCACTAGAATAGCATATACATTCAAACAAAATGCCATTTTTTATGTCAGGAGCGACTTGAGAAACTGCAAGTCGCATCTGGTGAGAAAATCCGGTCTGCAAGGACTTTGTCCAAGGGACGCCTGAATGTTTTGATGTTTTACCATCCTTGTTGGGAGGCTTCTCTCATGTCCCCACATGGAGCTGGAGCTGGTAGAGGGAGCTCATCCACACCAGCAACCTTCAAGTCAGCAACCCAACCTTTAATCAGCAGTTCTGCCATCCACAAGGGTTTAATCCACTGCGCCACCAGGGGCTTCTACAAAATGCCATTCAAACATGCCAGTGAATAGCATTAAAATCAAATTAAACTACTGACCACATTTAAAAATAATTTAAAGCACACAGTTTTACTGAATAATTCTTACTAGTTTCAACTTCCCTTTGCTTGAATTGAATTATAACTGAAGATAAAAAAACTTTCGCAGTGAAGAAAAGGAATAGGGGTAAATACTAAGATTTTCAATAATAGCACAGTTAGCTGGAATATTTTTCAGTCATCCTTGTTTGTACAAGGGATGATTGTCTAGGAAAAATAATCAGAGAAATATCAAATGGACATCTTTTTAGCTGTCAGTATTCTTAAAGAGAAGAAAATACCTGGGAAGCTTTATCTCAGAAATATCCCATTTATGCTAAGACAGAAATAAAAGTAGAAGTTTCCATTAGCAGACCCTAGAATAGATGCACTGCCCCTATAATATGGGAGCCAATCTCTTGCATTCCTGACATCTGTGCTGAGAATTGGGGCATCTTGGAAAAATATGTTTTTCAGGTTATCAGGTATTTTGCTATTTCAGCATCTTAGATACCTGGGAGGTAGGAACACTGCACAGGTTATATTTCCCACCGGAGGAGATATTTGAGATGGAATATAGTTCATTTCAGTACATAATCAAGCATCACAACTTTCGAAATATTATCTCTCCTAAACTCAGTAATGAGGTGGATGTAGTTTCTGAATTGTACTCAAAATGCAGGTAAATATTCCTTTTATGAGAAGGAATATATGTGTCTCCTATATGTATGTTCACATATGCTTAAGATCATGACTGGAAAATTTGGAGAATCATGAAAATCCACTGTACAATCCTGTGCAAGTCACACTTTCTCAGCCCCAGGAAACCCTGTGATCGGTTCAGCCTAGGGACACCATGACTTTGAAAATATTTGGAGGCACAGAACAAAGCTAGAAGCAAATCCTTGAAGGCATTGCTTTATTAAAGAATTTATTTTTGTTTCTTCTTCATTAACAATAAAATCCCCCAGTCATACTCACTTTTCCACTGCATTTATATTTTTATGTTCATCAACTTTAAAAGTATTCTGGTTGACTTCAATATAATATTGGCTATTAATACTGAACTAAACAGAAGTACAATATGAGATTAATTGTTCCACCAATTAGGGTGCATTTTGTTACCTGTTTTTACATTTCAGCAGCAAATTGCAATTACCGTTTTTTAAAAAATAATAATCTGAAATTGCACAAATAGGGGAGGTTGAGGTCTACACTTTGTTCATTCTATAATTCTTTCCAACTCTATAATTCCGTTATTTTTTGGTTCTGTAAAAATCTCTCTCTATAGTGTTTAGTCACAGGTTGAGAAACATTGGTGTTCTGCAAAGTAAGAGGGCTCCTTGGAGATCAAAGTTTTAAAGGAGGAATTCTTGACTTTTTTCCCCTAATAGTTGTTTTGGGTGGAGCACATACAGTCCAGGTTCCTATTGCCTTTCTGCTCCTGTCTATCTGATTTTGGGTGAGCTCTCTCTGTTCATGACTTCAAGTGTTTATTGACTTCTTGAAAAAGAGGTAACTATGTCAGTGGTAAAAAGCCAGTGGTCTCAGTAAAGAGGTAAAACCCTCAATATTTCTGGCTACAGCTACTTGACTCATAGAACATTTATGTATGACAATTTCAGCTGAATTGTCTCTATTTATGCCAACATTTATACTGCATGTTTGGAAACAAAGACGTTACAATATCAGAAGTATGTTTTTGTTATCTTACATTTTCCTGTTTGGGTGATGTGTCTTCTATAGACAGCTGTAGGATAACTGATATGTTTTTAGAAGGAGGCTCCTTTAAATCAACAGTCACATTGTTTTCAATGGTATCAGTTACGTTGGGTAGGTTGGAATGTGACGTTACTTGAAAAGGCTTGCATCTCACCATGTTATATGGTTTATAATTTGCCTGTGCAGAT